>NC_056732.1:1515543886-1515786386 GCF_019279795.1 Protopterus annectens | reverse complement strand
ACTCTATTCCCTTGCATAAATGCAGCAGGTCCACAGATATGCTACCATAGCTAGTACCCTGTACATTTGTTATAAAGGAGAGTGACTTACCTTGTGCACGCAGTAGTTGAGATACCTGTGTTTCAGGGCTGACTCTGATGCACACAATACACAGCCAATATATGGTAAGGTACAGGTCATGTGGTCTGGTTCGCATTCGTTTTACTATGTATGTGAGTCTGATTAAAAAGTCAGTCCCTAGGACCCTGGTCGTCAGTGCATGTGCTATTTGTTGCCTCTTTGCCAAGGCCAGGGCATACTGGGCATGCCTATGTCTGCCTACAGGGACAGCTTCAGAGGGTTCCTCCTCTGAGTCCGCTGTGGGTGTGGCTGTGGGGATCTTGGCACTGGTGAGTGTCTGTGTGTCCCTTCCCTGTGATGATCCTGCCACAACTGTTTCCGCAGGATCACATTTTGTAGCATGGCACATACTGTGAACATCTGTGCACATGTGGCTGGACAGTACTGCAGGGCTCCACCAGATATATCAAAGGCACCAGAACCATGACTTGAGCAGCCCAAACACATGCTCTATGATGTTCCTAGTTTGAGCATGCACCTCATTATGGCATTCTTCAGTAGGTGTGTGTGCATTTCTGATGGGTGTCATCATCTATAGTTCTAGTACATAGCCAGCATCCCTCAGTAGATGGCCATACAGGATGTCCACCCTGGCAAACATCTGGTACAGCTGTGATGAGTACCAGATATGGGAGTCATGATAGCTGCCAGGGTTGCCAGCACACACATTCATGATAATGCCCTGGGCATTGCACACAACCTGGCAGTTCATGGAGTGATACCCCTTGCAGTTGATGTAGACTCTACCCTCCTCACCTGGCAGTGCTTTAATGTATACATGAGTACAGTCTATGGCACCCAGTACCTCAGTGTGCTACACAGCAGAAGAGATGCATAGTGCTGACCCTCTCCTCAGGGGTGCAGGGTAAATAAACGTGCTCACTGGCATGTGTTTGCATGGCAGCCAGGAAATGGTGGAGTAGCCTGGATGCAGATGCCTGTGAGACCCCCATCATGCCCCCAGTTGGTCTTTGAAAAGTGCCTGCAGCTACTATTCTAAGGGCTACACATACCTTTGTTGTCTCCACTGGGATGGGTTCCCGTCTGTTTGGTCTGGGTCTGAGTTGAGGGAGGCAGAGCTCAGTGAGTTTTTGTAATATGTCCCTGTCCACCCTGTAGTGGTCTGCAATCTCCAGCTCATGTAAATCCTGGAAGGTTACCCTGGGCCTGAACACTCTTCTCTTTCTCAGTCTAGGACTATTGTCAGTGGCAGCATCAGCAAAGACCACAGCCTCTAACACATACAGATGTAGCAGAGCAGCAGCAGCAGCAGCAGCCCCTAGCATTCTGTCAGTTAAAATTCACAAGTCTGTATTCCAATGGTGCAGAGTATGGGGGAAAATCAAATTGTAGGGTGTACGCATACTTTATAGTGATGTGTTGCAGATGCAGCCTGTGTGATTGTCTAACTATGATGCATTCCATCTGCCAGGTACATCACTGAGGGGTTTGAATGGACCAGTGCAAGTGGAACAGGGGTTATCAGTATTTTCCACATGATTTGCTTTCCCAGGCAATTTCCTTTTTTTTTTCTTTTTTCTTTTTTTTTTAACTGCCTTCTCTGTTAAGCAGTGTGACACACAAACCCGCTGCACTGGTATAAACACTGCTCAACAGTCTGGACACACCCCCATGCACGGGAATGGTCAGCATAGCTTAAACCAGCTAAAATATGTGCCCCACAGCTAACAAAGCTTAGCAGCACTGGACACCCCCCCCCCTTAGCTGAGAAGCATGCCACGCAAACAGATGCCGCTGAGCTCCAATCCGCTTAAACATATAGTGACACACACCCCCTTTTGGTGTCAGCTAGCTCTTCTGTGGAAACCAACATGGTTCTGGTGCTACACAGATTTTATTTGTGGACACAGTGACCCATTTTTGCTATTCAGTAACCCCAGCTCATTTGCATATAGATCTGGGTACACAAAGTACATTTGTGTACACTTACCATAAATGTAGATGTTTGAGTGTATTCACTGTTGCAGTCATCACACTTGGGTTATCTGCCTTGCAGGTAGCCCTCTGTCAGCCCGAATACCAGAGACTTAGTATTTCTGCATCGAATGCTGTCCCTCCTGGACTGACGTCAGGGGTATAAAAACAGGCAGCTGACTCCATTACATCAGTTTTTCTTGCCCCAAATGTCAGGAGCCCCCAAATAGGGAGCAAGGTTATGGTAAGGAAACACCACCAGTAAAAGGTAAATACCAATACTAGTAGAAATAGCCATACAAGGAGAGGGAGAGAGAGAGAGAAATCCAGGGGGCTGGTGGGAAGGAAACCAGGACTGCAACAGTGAATACACTTGCACATCTACATTTATGGTAAGTGTACACAACGGTACTATGTTCTTCGTGTTTCACTGTTGCAGTCACCACACTTGGGTGGATTCCCAAAGCTGAGGAAGGGTGCAGGCAGTCAAGAAGAGTTAGGGCTGGCTAGTAGGCCTTGCAAGACTGCTGTAGCAAAACCTGCCCTGGATTTGGAAAAGATAGGCAAGTGGTAATGCTTGGTGAAGGTGTGTGCAGAACTCCAGGTAGGGACTCCCCTGAGAAATGCTGTAGATGTTGCCCTAGTGGAATGTGTGCTACCCCCTGAGGGGTTGGTTTTCCATGGTGCTTGTAGCAGAAATGGATGCAATGTGCTATCCATTTGGAAACGGTTTGTTTTGCAATGGCCTTGCCCTCTGCCCCTGTTGCAAAGCTGACTAGTAACTGGTCAGATTTTCTGATGGGGTTAGTCCTATCAAGGTAGAATCTGAGCTGTTTGTGCACATCCAAAGAGTGCAGGATCCTTTCCCCTTTATTGTGAGGATTAGGGAAGAAGGTTGGCAAATGGATGGATTGGTTGAGAGCCACACTGGATACCACTTTAGGCATAAATGAAGGGTTAGTCCTGAGGGAGACCCTGTCAGGATGAAAAATAATGTAGGGTTCCACAACCATCAGTGCTTGTAGCTCAGACATTCTTCTAGCAGAAGTGATGGCTAGAAGCAAGGCTGTTTTCCAGGAGAGGAATTTTAACTCTGCTGAAGCAGCAGGTTCAAAGAGGGGAATTTTGAGCTTTTCCAGTACAAAGTTAGGGTTCCAAGCAGGGGTGGGTGCTCTCCTTGGTGGGTTTAAGTTGTTTTCCCCTTTCAGGAATTGTTTGATGAGAGGGTGCGAGAATAGTGTTGTAATTAGTTGAGATGGCAGAGGCATTGATCTTAATGGAGGAGAAGGATAGGCCTCTGTAGAGTAGTTCTGCTAGGTAATCCAGGATTAGAGGTAAGGAGGGCAGTGCTGTGTCCTCTCCTTTCGACTGAATCCAAGAACAATACCTTTTCCACTTATCAGCATAGGATTTCCTTGTACTGGGCCTTCTGGCTGTAAGGATGACGTCCAGCACCTGTTTGCTTAGGGTTGCTGGTGGGGTATTCAAGGAATAAGCCAGGCTGCAAGATTTAGGGTTTGCAATTGTGAATGCAAGATCTGTCCCTCCTGCTGAGAGAGCAGGGTTGGGGTCTGGTGTAGCTGCCAGGGTGGCACTGTTGTCATGCTGTGCAGGAGTGGGTACCAGTGCTGGCGTGGCCAGTCCAGGGCAATCAGAATTGTCCTTGGCCTGTCCTGTTTTATCTTGAGTAATACTCTTTAAGAGAAGGGGCAGAAGGGGGAAAGGCATAGATTGATAGGTTTTGCCATTAAAAGGATAGGGCATCCACTTTCCAGGCCATGTTGTGAGGATTCCTGGTGCAGAATGTGCTGAGCTGGTGGTTGTACGGGGAGGCAAGGAGATCTACCTCTGGGGTCCCCCATTTCTGAATCAGAAGGTTGAATGTGCTGGACTCCAATTTCCACTCATGTGGGTCTAGGAGATTTCTGCTTAAGTTGCCTGCCAGTGAGTTTTGTTTGCCAGGCAGGAATTGAGCTTGTAGATGGACTTGGATGTCCAAGGCCATGGTCCACAGGGCCATTGCTAACCTGCAGAGTGGGTAGGAATGGGTTCCCCCCTGCCTGTTGATGTACCACATAACTGTGGTGTCTGTTTTTATCAGCAGTTGTCCTGGAAGGAGTAGGGATCTGAAAGCTGTCAAGGCATTCTGTACGGCTAGCATCTCTTTTTGGTTGATGTGCAGATGAATTTGGCTTGGGCTCCAGTAGCCCTGAATACATTTGCCAGCCATGTGAGCCCCCCATGCACAGTCTGATGCGTCTGTGGTCAGGGTCTGGGCGGCATGGGGTAGAGTGAATGTCAGTCCCTTGTTGTGGTTTCATGCTTCTGCCCACCAAAGGAACTCTGTCCTTAGACTGGGTATGATAGGAATGACTGTTTCCAGGTCCTGAGAATGTTGGTACCAAAGACTTTTTTAAGTACCATTGACATTTCCTCATATGCAGTCTTGCATATGGAATTAGCAGTATACATGAGGCCATGAACCCTAGGGCTTGTAGTATTTTTCTTGCAGATAGCTGGGTTCTGGTGGCCATTTGTTTGAAGTAATCTGCCAGATAAACTTGTTTTTCTGAAGTGAGGAATGCTATTTGGGAAGTTGTGTCCAAGCTTGCTCCCAGGAATACAATCTTTTGACTGGGTACCAGTTGTGATTTCTTTTCATTGATGGTGTACCCCAAGGAAGTGAGAAGGTTTTTTACAAATGCCAGGTGCTGAAGTAGCAACTCCTGACTGCCCGCCTGAATCAGGCAGTCATCCAAGTATGGGTAAATTTGGATATTTCTCTGCCTGCAGTATACAATGGCTGGAGCCAGGCATTTTGTGAATACCCTGGGTACAGTAAATAAGCCAAAGGGAAGTGCAGAGAACTGATAATACATAGATCCTGCCCTGAAACGTAGATACTTCCTGCATGACTCCCTTACAGGGATGTGCAGATAGGCTTCTTTTAAGTCTAGGGTGACTAACCAGGCATCCTTGGCTAACATAGGAAGAAGCTGTTGCAGGGTAAGCATTTTGAACTTTGGTACCACCAGGAAGGTGTTTAGAATTGAAAGATCCAGGATTGGGCGCCAAGAGCCCTCTTTCCTGGGTACCAGGAAGAGTCTGGAGTAGAATCCTTGACCCCTCTTGTTCTACTGGAACAGTCTGAATAGCTCTGATACTGAGCAGGGAAAGTACTTGGTTTTGAGCCTCTGCCCACTGGTTTGGAGGAAGGTCTGGAAACCCGCTTGGTGTTAGCACAGAATGGAAATAAAATTTGTACCCCTGGGATACAATGTTGAGGACCCATCGGTCCTGGGTGACGGACATCCAGTTTTTTGCATGAAGGGCAAGTTTTCCTCCTAGGGGCACAAGCAGGTGGACAGGGCTGGGAAGTGGATTGAAGAAGTCACTGTGAGCTTTTTTCGTAAAGAGGTGGCTTACCACTCCCTGCTTTAGGGGTGGGGGCACTCCATTGCTTAGATATCTGCCATACCTCCCAACTGTACCGAATTCCTCATTTTTTACCGAGTTTTAGGGTCCAAATAATGGGGTTCCATGATTCCCGAGTGGCACCCCTTCATTCCCGATTTTTTTTTTAAATTGTTTTCTTTTGCGCTTTGGAACTGATGTCATCATGTGCGCGATGACTTCAGCCCCATCAGCCTGTCGGAATTGAGCACGGAAACATCTGCTTTTTCAAGTTTTTGGAATAGCTACGAGCGTGAAATGAATTTTCAACTTTGACGGAGATAACTGCAAGCGCTTAAGTCTTTGGAGCTTTTCTTCTGCTTTGGAGCCAACTTGCTACTGTATTTGCTCATGGGAAGGAATGGAAATGACAAACATGTCAATGACTGCTGCTTTCAGGTATTTTACTGCTTTGGAACTGAACTAATGGGAAAACAACTGCTTTCTGTTACTACTTACTTTCTGCTGTGATTGTACATCTTGTAGTGAACCAAACCAGTCAAGCGTGTGGTGCAACATGACCCGGCATTGTTAAGTGTGTCAACACATTAACCTGAATTCCCTTCAGCCACCATGCTCACATTTGGTAAAGTTAAAAAGAGCCACAACGCTGTATGCATTTTATTTAGAAAGAAGTTTTTAATGCGATAATAGGTTTAAATTGCCTTAAGCTCGAAGTAACGAGGTTAGTTAAAAAGTGCTCTAGTCTCTTGTCTAGAAACACTGTTTGTTCCTTTCCTTTCTTTGCTGAAACGTGTATTTCATTCGTACATTAAATGAATGGTTTCATTCGTACATTAAATGAATGGCTATTTTAAAATATTCTTTTTTTAAATCTCTAATGCGCCTGCCACAAGCACAACATGACAGCAGCTATATGCTTCTTTTTTGTAAAGGCATATTTCACTCCTCACTTTAATACGACAAGTTCTGTTTCTTTAAACCTAGTCTGTGATTTATAAGGTGAGAAGTGCACAGGTATTCATGCATACTGGCTATTATAAAAGTCGTGCGTGTCTAGTCTGAACCTTTTTAAAATGTTATATACAGTCTTCCATGCAGTAAGTCTTCCCCATGGGCTTGTATCATTATTTAGTGGACTTGCTGCCAGCAGTGGGTTATTAATGTTGGATCTTAAGCCAGATGGCTGGTGCAGAAGCTCTCTTTAATAGAATGAAGTCTATTTACAAGGCATTTTCTCACTCTCGTATTTGCTCGGTATACTTACAAACTTTTGTGAAATGGGGAAACGGCTTGTGTGTGTGTATTCCTCCTGTTAAGTATGTACATTATTTATGAGCCCACCAGTAACACAAACCAGTAAAAACACTGCAGAACTCTTAAGTCGTCACTAATACCATTGTTTTATTAAATACAGGATATGCGCTTTCATCTTATTGTTAGTGATGAGTTACACATTCTGCAGTATTTTTACTACACTATTTATGAGCTAGGTTGGTAGGGGGCTCAAATGACCACTGCTCCAGTAGTGCAAGTTCCCAATTTATGAGGTCTTGCACTAGTGCTGATGCCCTTTACTATGAGTCAATAAATGGTGCAAAAGTGTACCTCATGTCATCTATGCAGCATGACTTGTTTTGTATATGCATACCAACCAATAAGTCATGTCAGTCTAATAATGAAAAATTATAATTTTTAAATATTTAGCTATTTTTATTCAATGTATTAGTTGTTCTTTCTTATGTAATTATTTAATAGCTTTAACTTGCTAGGTTGGTTAGACTGAGACTTTCTTTCACCCATGCCATAAGCTATTAGCAGAAAGGATGTTCCAGTACATACTGTGTGTGTGTGAGTGAAAATTCCCCCCAAATCAATACACCTGGTGGCTAGAGGTACTCAGGCTCAAACCCTGTACTTTGGGTACAAGGTAAAAAGAGCCTAGTCCCTAGCCACCACCACTTGTGAATTTATGCCTCATTTTTGTTCTACTCCTCATTAAATCTGTGAGTTTGTGGCAGTGCAGTTACAAATCAATCATTGAAGGATTGAATTCACTAAATGACAGGCATTTGAATTTCAGACTTCACATTCTTCAGAAAATAAATAGTAACACAAAACCTTTTATTCTAGCAATTTTCTAAGTTTATAAGATCAGTATTTGAAACTTGTCCCTATGTTGAGGCTGCATACCCACATTATTGACTTTGTCCAGGTTTTTTTGTGCTAAAACGTTGAGAGCTAAGTGAGAACTGAATTCTGTATACCCCCATTATTGGCTTTGTCCAGGTTTTTTGTGCTAAGAGGTTGAGAGCTATGGTGAGAAGTGAGAACTGAATTCACTAAATGATGGCCATTTATGTTTCAGTCTTCCTGTCTTTCTAGAAACTGCTGATTTGGCATAGTGGTATGTTGCTCTGACTGTAATGCACAGGGTCCTGGGGCCAAGACTTGGCAGTGAAATGCATGGTGGTAACACAGCATTTTATTCTAGCAAATTTCCAAAATTATACAAGCAATGTTTAAAATGTGTCCCTGGTTTTTGGCCTTTTGTCCCCACCACAAAAAAAAATGAAATTGAAAATAAGTGTGAGAAGCTGTGCAAGATGCCTATGGCTTACACTACTGTCATTCTATATTTACATTTATATATATATATATATATATATATATATATATATATATATATATATATATATATACACATATTGTGTGGAAGTAGAATTCTATGATGGAAATGTTCTGAACTAGGAAGTTTTGTCAATATTGGTTAATGTATTTTGTTTCATTGCCTACTGGGAAAATGTTCAAACAAATTTTAAAATGTGCTCTAACTTAAGTCTAACAAGTGTGCTGTACTATACAAGGAATATCATTTAATAAAGTCAGGAAGGTGTATCAAAGAACACATGTATGCTTCTTGTTTTCTGTGCAAGCCAGGGGCCTATGATTTGAAAACAGCCCAAAGGTACTCTATATGCATTTTCCTTAGATGTGGTGTGAGTTTCAATGCTGTTTCAATGAATGTGAGTTTCAAGGGCAGAGAAGTTTTAATGTCAAGGCTATTTTCATTGTGAGACAGTGTTGATTTGTTTAGCAGATATCTATTAGTGTTTGTGCATTGTGCTATAAAATGTAAAAATAAAATCAAAATAATCATTGTAGAAGTAAAGCAGTATGTACACATTAGTGTTTATAGTAAATGGGGCAAAATAGCCAGGTAATGGGACATTGGAATGGCTGCAGGGGAACTCTGGTGCCATATTTTGTCTGTTCTTCAGTTTAAGTTTGAAAGTTGGTATCCCACAATCCTATGGGAGTGGGCGGAGTTAATTAATTATGTGTGCAAATTGTATGTTAATCAGCGTACAGATTTGTACCTATTTTTCATGGGCCTTGTCCAGATTTTTGATGTTTTCAGGTTGAGAGGTATGATCTCTTCATACCCTGAGACTGTAGTCTGGGTGGTCTGTTTCCCCTGGGTCTTGTTTGAGAAGGCCTGGAGGGGGCTGGAAAGGGCCAGTGTTTTGAAGGGCAATGCCTACTGAATTCTAGGGGAGTTGCACTTGTAAGAATTCTTTAACAGTCTGCATAGATTTAGCTTTTTCTTCCATCTTTTTAAGAACTTCTTCTGCTTTGGTGCCAAACAAAGAGTCCTTATTCAAAGGAGAGTCTAGTAATTTAGATATGACATGATATGGCAAGGTCTGCTCCTTCAGCCAAGCATGTCTTATCAGTACAGAGCCAGTGACTGCTGCCCTGCAAAATGCTTCTAGGGCATCAAAGCCACACTGCAAAGTATGCTTATTGCCTTGGTTTGCAGAGTGCATAAGCTCCTGCAATTCTTTACTTTCTGCACAGTCTGGAAAATTTACCACTTTTTGTTTAAAAAGTTCCATAATATGTTGCTGGTACTTCAGCTTGAGAAACTGGCAATTCAAAGCCCTGATAGCAGGAGTTGCAGAGGTATATACCTTCTTATTCCATCTGTCCAAAGCTCTGGAATCCCTGTCCAAAGGGGTGAGATTCTTGGCTGTAGTAGCCTTGATACCTTTAAGCCCCTGGGAAATTATCTCTGGGTCATCAGTAGGATTCTTGAACAGAAACTTGTGAGTATCAGGTACTCTGTAGTACCTGTCAGGCTTCCTAGGGGAAGGAAGTAAAGTGTCAGGAGTAAGACTGGATTCCATGAAAACATCAGCCACAACATCCAGGACAGGGGGTATGGCTAAAGGTCTGTGCTGAGACAACTCTAAAAATTCTCTGAGTCTCTTTTTTGGAGTGAGGATAGTCTTGGCATTCCCAATGGAAATGCTCTCTTAAAGTATGCAAGGTTTCACCAAAAGAAAAATCCTCTGGAAGGGAGGCAGATGGAATGGATTCTTCTGTATCTGAATCCTCATAGTTAGATAAGGGCATGTCCTTCATAATCAGAAATGTCAGCATCATCGGACTCCTGGTCTGTAGAACCTGAAGGGGACTGGGTTCTGTGTCTCTTTGCAGGGGAAGGATGACTTCCCCTAATCAGCATAATAAGGTCTTCAGCCATTCTAAGCATTTGTTTTTGTGGCATGGGGGCCTGAGCATGTGCTTTGGTCATCGGTTTTCCAGGCATAGTGCGTACTGTGGGCCTAAGAAACTCAGTAGTTTTGGTTAGAAATGAAATTGTCAGTTTAACTTGAACACTAGTAGAGTGAAGAACTGCCTCAGAAGCCAGTGTCTGCACAGCGGCTCCAGACTCATCCAAGGTAGAGACATCTGCAGGTTCCATAGTCAAAGAAGCAACTCCGAATGGGTCTCAGCAGAGGCCTGCGAATCTACTGAAACAGGCATCAGGGGCTGCAAAGGCGCCTCACTGAGTACTGGCAGACTGGCAACTAGCTTAATGGAAGCGTCGTCGGCAGTTTTTGACCTATGCGGTTTGTCTCTGTCTTTATCCTTACTTTTTTTGGAAAATCTGTAGCCAGATGGCTTACCAAAGCCATTTCAGAATATGGAGATCGAGAGCGAGAGAATTTAGTGACAAAAAGAGCCTGACGACGAATAGTTCAGGTGTTAAACAAGGCACAAAACCGACAGCGAGGGACATCGTGGTCTGGACCTAAACAGGTGACGCAGTAAGAGTGAAAATCTCTGTGAAGTATTTGCTTTCCACAGGCAAGACAATTGTTAACTTTTTTCTGACATCGTTTAGAGTAAGAGAAAAAGATCCCCAACGGCGTACTTAGCTTTAGAAGACTTCAAGATTATTCAAAGAAAATGAAAAACTTCAGGTAGCAGCCGACCGGCACTTTTGAACTGCTTTGGGCTCCTCCTTGGCAAGAAAGACTGATGTAATGTCGTCGGCTGCCTGTTTTTATACCCCTGACGACCTGACATCAGTCCAGGAGCAACAGCATCCAACGCAGAAATACTAAGTCTGTGGTATTCGGGCCGACTGAGGGCTACCTGCAAGGCAGATAACCCAAGTGTGATGACTGCAACAGTGAAACACGAAGCACATCCTGGACACTTCACTAATCCAGGGCCTGCCACCTCAGCAACCACTGAAATATACCATTGTACATACTACATGCAGGGCCCTATAATGCATTATCTTCACATATTTCTTATTTTTAGTTTTTATACTTTTTAATATTTTTTTGCATAACGGCACTTGTGCGCTGCTACATGCCGTGCAAATGTAATATGGGTTTAAAAAAATTATTATATTATTTTGCATGAGTTTTTGGACACACAAGGCATAGTGTTGCACATAACTATGCTTATTATGCAATTCCTGACCTTCTAATTGGACTTTTACATCTCCTGTTCCATTTTTATTTTTTTGTACACAGATATTTTCCATGCACACTTCAGACACCAACATGAAAATGGGATAAAATTTTACTCATTGCAATTTGGTGTTTATGTAACAAAAGATGTGAAGAATTGCAGTATAATAAAAGAAAATACGATGAGGAAGTAATAAGTGATATAAATAAATGGCTATGGTGGAAAGGATAGGGGATAAAGTAAGTTTTACATGTATTCAGAAAGATAAACATGTAAAGTGCTTTATTGGGATGCATAAAGTAAGATACAAAGTATAAATATAAATAATATGCAAATAATGGAAGAAAAACGGTAAAGTGTTAATATAATAAAGCAATCCCTAGTCTTTTTTATAGGTGCCGTGGAATCTTTTTCCTCCATCTAAGCTATCAACAAATTGGGCAGATTGGACCTTGTTTTAACATCTCATCCAAACAATGGAACACTCAGGAGTGCAGCATTACCCCACCCCCATTTCCTTATGCTGCACTGCAATGAAAGGACTGGAAATTAATCCATGCACCTGGGCTGGGAACAGGCCCCACAGCCTTCTGAACTTCTACCACCAAAGGCAAGTTTGATACCTGTTGCACCACTGACATCTGGCTTTTATGATATCTGTACCACAGCAGGCAAAATGTTTATTAAAACCAAAAACTCAATGGATTCTATTCCTCTATCAGTAAAATTAACATCTACAAAGTTCTAACTTATGCAACAGGAATGGAATATATACTGTGTTAAACGTAATGCACTTAGGAGAGAAAGTATATTTTGTCCAGCTCTACTTTCTACTTGGATGAATATTAAAGAACTAAAGCACTTTAAGAAAAACAGAAATATTACCTTGGGCTGCATCTAACACTCTCCTTCAGTGAAATGTACCTTTGTAATAGTGAACTCCCTGAGGAATCCCAAGGAACAAAATGCCACAAATAAGGGTGCTTTCCTAGTCAATATACGCAAATATTCCAAGAACAACAACAGCAAATGATGTCAGGCCAAATCAATAGCTAATGCAGCTTAATGTTCAGAGTACTGTCAAGTGAAGTGAACATCTCTGATGTGGGTTTATTACTCTTCTCAAATTTTTTGTTACTGGCAATGTTTGTCTAACTCCACCAACAAATGGTTCAGCAGGTACACAGCTCCTACTGTCCTCCAGACGTCCTGAATTACAACTGCTTGTGTTTTGCAACTGTTTTTGTCTTGTTCTTTCATCCTCCACCCCCCTTCTTTTGCACAAACATATGTGCAAAACCAGATATACACTGGCCGGCATCAGCCATGATGACACCCACGTACTCCTGCCATAAAAGTGAGTGAGCAAGCTGCAAAGGCTCTGTTTATTATAAAAATAAGTGAGCAAGCTGCAAAGGCTCTGTTTATTATAAAAATAAGTGTGCACGCTACAAAGGTTCTGTTTATAATAAAAGTAAGAGGGCACGCTGCAAAGGTTCTGTTTATTATAAAAGTAAAGTACAGTTTTGTACCTACCATAAATGTAGATGTTCGAGTGTTCACACTGCTGCAGTCATCACACTCGGGTTATCCTGCTGTCAGGCCGTCCCGCAGTCGGCCAGAGTTCCAAAGCCTTGGTCCGGCATCGGTTGCTGTCGCTTCTTCCCTGACGTCAGTGCGCCAGGGGTATATAATATGCATCCGACGCCATTTTCTTCAGTTTTTCTTGCCCCAGATGTCAGGTGCCCCCAAGTGGGTAGGCAATACATATTGCTAATCAAAAATATACATATAAAATAAAAACAATACCTTCAGTTACCAGTAAATACACCCCAAAGGTTGTATAGGATAGAAGGGTATAGATAAGTCCAGCTAGTTCAGAGGGATGGAGGGAGGGTAACCTGGACTGCAGCAGTGTGAACACTCGAACATCTACATTTATGGTAGGTACAAAACTGTACTATGTTCATCGTGTTACACTGCTGCAATCATCACGCTTGGGTTGAATCCCACAGCTAAGTTTGGGTGGCTGGTCTATAAAGAGATAGGATTGGCTAAGAGGCCCTGCAGAACTGCAGTGGCAAATCCTGCTCTGGATTTAGAGTACAGAGGCAGGTGGTAATGCTTGGTGAAGGTGTGCACTGAACTCCAAGTTGCAGCCTCCAAAATTTCCTTGGTAGGTACTCCTCTGAGAAAGGCTGCTGAAGTGGCTGTTGCCCTGGTGGAATGAGACCTAATGTTATTAGGGACTGACTTTCCATGCTGTGTGTAGCAGTACCAAATACAGTGCCCTATCCATTTTGATATAGTCTGCTTTGAGATAGCCTTGCCTTGTGATCCTGCAGCATATGCTACAAACAGTTGCTCAGTTTTCCTGAAAGCTTTTGTTTTGTCCAAGTAGAAGCGTAGCTGCCTGTGTATGTCCAAAGAATGCAGAAGTTTCTCCCCTTTATTTTGGGGGTTTGGATAAAAAGTAGGCAAATGGATGGTTTGGTTAAGAGCCACACTAGATACCACCTTTGGCATGAAGGTAGGGGTTGTCCTTAAAGATACCCTATCCTGATGAAAAATTATAAAAGGTTCCACTGCCATTAATGCCTGTAGCTCTGAGACTCTTCGTGCTGAAGTTACTGCCAGGAGCAGAGCTGTTTTCCATGATAAAAATTTTAGATCGGCTGTATTGGCTGGCTCAAAAGGTGGTAGGGTCAGTTTTTCCAAAACGAAATTGAGGTCCCAAGTTGGTGTTGGTGCTCTCCGGGGTGGTCTTATGTTTTTAGCCCCTCTGAGGTACTGCTTTAGCAAGGGATGAGAGAATAAAGGAGGATCCGTGTTGTAATGTGCAGAAATGGCAGAGGCGTGAATCTTAATTGATGAAAAGGATAGGCCTCTATCCAGCATCTCAGTTAAGTATTGTAAAATCTGAGAAATGTTTGGAACAAGAGGGTCAAGGCTGTGAGCCTGGTTCCAGGTGCAGAATGTCTTCCATTTTCCTGAGTAAGCTTTCCTGGTTCTAGGCCTCCTGGCCTCCAAAATGACATCCATAACAGCTTTAGAGAGAGGTGTTGCCTGTTTGACTAAAGTATCTGCCATGCAGCCAGGTTTAGGGTTTTGAGCTGACCGTGCAGGATCTGATTGTTTTGTTGAGTCAGAAGATGTGGAATTTGGGGCAAAATCCATGGTGGGCCCCGAGCCAAGTTCCTTAAGATAGGGTACCAGTGCTGGCGTGGCCAGTCTGGAGCAATCAGGATCATCTGTGGTTTTTCTTGTCTGGCTATAAGGAGTACCTTTGAAAGGAGAGGCAGTGGTGGGAAGGCATAGACTTTTAGGTTTTTCCAGCTGAACAGGAGAGCATCCACTTTCCATGCTTGTTTGTAATAAGTCCTTGTGCAGAATTTTTGTAGTTGGCAATTCAGAGGGGAGGCAAAAAGATCTATGTCTGGGCCTCCCCATTTTTGTGTTATCATGCTGAAGATTTGTGGATTCAATTTCCATTCGTGAGGGTCCATGATATTTCTGCTTAGGTCGTCTGCCTGAGTATTTTTCTTTCCTAGCAGGAATTGTGCTTGCAGGTGAACTTGGTACATTAGAGCTGTGTTCCACAAGGTCATGGCTTGCCTGCATAAGGGATAAGAATGAGTGCCCCCTTGTTTGTTTATGTACCACATTACTGTGGTGTTGTCTGTCTTTAGTAATAGTTGTCCTGGATGTAGAAGGTCCATGAAAGCTGTTAGGGCATTTTAAACAGCGAACATCTCTTTTTGATTGATGTGAAGATGTATCTGGTCTGTGGTCCACTTGCCCTGAATGCATGTTCCTGCCATGTGTGCTCCCCAGGCATAATCCAAAGCATCTTTTGTTAGAGTTTGCCTGGCTGTGGGTTGGGTAAAAGTCTGACCCTTGTTTAGGTGACATGCCTGTGCCCACCATCAAAACACATGTTGTAGGCAGGGAATTATTGGAATTACTGCTTCCAGACTGTGAGAATGTTGAATCCAAACACTTTTTAGGTACCATTGTAATTTCCTCTTATGCAGTCTGGCATATGGTATTAGTAGTATGCAGGATGCCATGAATCCCAGGGCCTGCAGAATTCTTCTTGCAGGGAGATGGGACGTTTTTGCCAGTAGTTGAAAATATTGAGTTAGTTGCACTTGTTTGTCTGGCGTGAGGTAAGCCATCTGGGCCGTTGTATTTAAGCTGGCACCCAGGAATATAATCTGTTGTGAGGGCACTAGTTTTGACTTCTTTTCGTTTACTGTATATCCTGGAGAAATTAGCAACTTTTTCACAAATGCCAGATGCTGTAGAAGAATGTCCTTTGTCTCTGCTTGAATGAGGCAGTCGTCCAGGTATGGATATATTTGAATTCCTTTTTGTCTGCAAAATGCAATTACTGGTGCCAGGCACTTTGTGAAGACCCTGGGCGCAGTAGATAAGCCAAAGGGCAGTGCAGAGAATTGGTAGTGCATTGTACCAACTTTGAATCGGAGGTATCTTCTGCAATTTTGTCTGATAGGGACATGCAGGTATGCCTCTTTGAGGTCCAGAGTAACAAGTCAAGCCTTCTTGCCCAGCATGGGTAGAAGCTGTTGTAATGTCAACATTTTGAATTTCGGAATACCCAGGTAAGTATTCAGAATTGAAAGGTCCAGTATAGGCCTCCAGGCTTTGTCCTTTCTGGGGACCAGGAAGAGTCTTGAGTAAAATCCTTGTCCTTGTTCCTGTTGTGGCACTTTTTGTATAGCTCTCATGTCCATTAGGGCTGAAATTTGTTTTTGTGCCTCTGCCCATTGATTTTTGTGGCAGGTCTGGCATTCCTTTTAGCTTTGGTAAAGTACGGAAGTGGAATCTGTAATCTTGAGACATAATATTCAGGACCCATTTGTCTTGGGTTATTGTTTGCCAGTTTTGAGGAAAAAGTGCTAGTTTTCCCCCTAAGGGGGCTTCCAGAAGGGACGTGCTTGGCGTACGCAAAGGAAAGTCATTGTGACTGTTTCCTGTAAGGTTGAGACTTGTCCTCACCTCCTTTTGGGGTTGAGGTGCCCCACTGTCATTGTCTGTTTGAGCCTTGGGGTTGAGATCTGCCTCTTGGGCGTCTGTATCTGCCTCTCTGTGGCTTGCTGACACTGGAAAGGACCAATTTTTTGTTGGCCAATTTCTGCTAAACCGAGGTGGCTGTAACTGTAAGAGATCCTTGACTGTTTGCATAGATTTTGCTTTATCCTCCATTTTCTTTAACACCTCTTCTGCCTTAACACCAAACAAGGTATCATGTTGTAAAGGAGCATCCAATAACTTTGCCTTAACATGTTCAGGTAAACTCTGTTCTTTTAACCAAGCATGTCTTCGAATAACAGAACCTGTAACTGTGGCTCTACAAGAGGCCTCTAAAGAATCAAAACCACATTGCAGAGTATGTTTTCCCACCTGTTCAACTGCATGCAATAAATCCTGCATTTCTTTACAATCCGGAGCTTCTGAGCTAGCAAGCATTTTCTGTTTTAACTGAGCCATTAAATACTGTTGGTACTTAAGCATATGAAACTGACAATTTAAAGCTCTTACTGCTACAGTGGCAGACGTGTATACTTTCTTCCCCATCTATCCAAAGCTCTGGAATCTCTGTCAGAGGGTACTGGATTTTTTGCAATGGAGGCCTTAACCCCTTTTGGACCCTGGGAAATAGTTTCTGGATCAGCAGAAGGGTTTTTGTAAAGAAACTTGTGAGAGTCAGGGACTCTATAATACCTATCTGGCTTGGCTGGAGCAGGGGGCAAAGAGTCAGGAGATTAGCTGGATTCAGAGAACACATCATCCACAATGTCTAGCACAGGCGGAATAGCCAGGGGCCTGTGCTGAGGCAATAAGAGGAAATCCCTGAGTCTTTTCTTGGATTCTGAGTATTCTTGACTTTCCCAATGGAAATGTTCCCTCATGGTATGTAAAGTTTCCCCAAAAGAGTAATCCTCAGGAGGAGAGGCTGAAGGGATAGATTCCTCAGCATCAGAGTCCTCATAGGGGGGTAAAGAGTATCCCTGGTCTGAAGAGGAATCAGAGGAAATGGAAACCTGATCAGAGGAGTCATAGTCTGTATCCTGCCTAGGCCTTTTCTCAGGAGGGGGATGGGAACCCCTGATTAGAGTAATGAGGTCTTCGGCCATTTTAAGCATCTGTTTCTTAGGCATGGAAGACTGTCCAGGAGAATGTGTACTTGTTTCTTTGTCTTTAATGGTACCTTTGTCTTGGCTGTTGCTTTAATGGTAAGTTGTGTAGGTCTGAAAACACCCTCAGAAGCCGGTGCCTGCTCAGTGGCTCTGGACCCATCTGAGGGATTAGTTTCCATAAGCCCAATACCTTGAGTTTCCAGAGGCCTAGTTGTCTCCACGTGGGAGTCGGAGGCGGCCTGTGGCTCTGAGGTAGCGGGTGTCAGGGGCTGCAAAAGCACCTCACTGAGAACTGGCAAACCGGTGACTGGCCTAGAAGAGGTTTCGTCTTTGGTTTTGGACCTCGGATGTCTGTCTTTATCCTTGTCTTTGTGTTTTTTCAGAATTGCGGTAGTCGGTTGATCCGTTGGCATAGTATAATTGAACCTTCAGCCAAAGTAGTGCAAAGCAAAATCAAAATGTCTTTTTATAGTGCGTTTGTTAAATCTAGCGCAAAACCGACAACTACTGACGTCGTGATCAGGGCTTAGGCATGGAATACAGTAAGAGTGGAAGTCCTTATGAGGTATTTGCTTCCCACAAGAAATACAATTATTAACTTTTTCTGAAATTGGTCTGAGGCAAGAAAAAAGTTTCCCCAATGGGGTACTTAGCTTTATTGAAGACTTCGGATCTGAAATTCAACTTCGAAAATCTCAGGAGTCAGCCGACCGGCACTTGCGGACTGCTTCTGGCACCCCACGGCAAGAAAGACTGAAGAAAACGGCGTCGGATGCATATTATATACCCCTGGCGCACTGATGTCAGGGAAGAAGCGACAGCAACCGACGCCGGACCAGGACTTTGGAACTCTGGCCGACTGCGGGACCGCCTGACAGCAGGATAACCCGAGTGTGATGACTGCAGCAGTGTAACACAATCAACATGAGTGCACGCTGCAAAAGCTCTGTTTATTATAAAAGTACGTGTGCACGCTGCAAAGGCTCTGTTTATTATAAAAGTAAGTGTGCATGCTGCAAAGGCTCTGTTTATTATAAAAGTAAGTGTGAATACTGCAAAGGCTCTGTTTATTATAAAAGTAAGTGTGCAGGCTGCAAAGGTTCTGTTTATTATAAAAGTAAGTGTGCACGCTGCAAAGCATTCTCCTCCAACCCCGATACCCTGTACACAAAATAATGGGATTGCAGTACATTAGAATAAAATTAATATACCGAGACAGCACAACCTTGCACATACTATACATTCTCCCACTTACACTTACAGTTCCTACATTAGAAGTACTGTAGAAACCTTCTGACAGGCACCCCTGCTTTGATGTCTGTATTGCATGCTTAGTAAATGTCGCACAGCAGTCTGGATTTCCAACAGGAAATGACTGTCAAGACCTTAGTGGAATGAGACAAGCACAAAGACTTTGGGGCACCAGTGCACTGTAATTCACTAAAGAATATGTCAGCTCTGTGACACACGGGGATAAAGCCCGCACTGTGTTAGTGCTGACCTGGTGTTCAGCTCTGTGACACAGAGAGAAAAAGCCTGGACTATGTTGGTGATGACCTGGTGTCCAACTCTGTGACACAGAGGGATAAAGCCCAGACTATGTTGGTGATGACCTGGTGTCCAGCTCTGTGACACAAAAGGATAAAGCATGGACTATGTTGGTGATGACCTGGTGTCCAGCTCTGTGACACAGAGGGATAAAGCCGGACTATGTTGGTGATGACCTTGTGTCCAGCTCTGTGATACAGAGGGATAAAGCCCGGACTATGTTGGTGATGACCTGCTGTCTAGCTTTGTGACACACAGGGATAAAGCCCAGACTATGTTGGTGATGACCTGGTATCCAGCTATGTGACACAGAGGGATAAAGCCTGGACTACGTTGGTGATGACCTGCTGTCCAGCTCTGTGACACAGAAGGATAAAGTCCAGACTATGTTGGTGATGACCTGGTGTCCAACTCTGTGACACAGAGGGATAAAGCCGTGACTATGTTGGTGATGACCTGGTGTCCAACTCTGTGACACAGAGTGATAAAGCCCTGACTATGTTGGTGATGACCTGATGTCCAGCTCTGTGACACAGAGGGATAAAGCTCTGACTATGATGGTGATGACCTACTGTCTGTAGGACCTGACTGGGAAGCTTGGGAATGAACGGCCAGAAGCAGCTCACCTATCTTACAGAGAGGAAGGGTGTTTAGGCCACTATTAAGACAGTACAGATCTAGGGGGCCTGTGCTGCTATGCTGCGCTCACACCTGAATCCACAGACTCCTCAGGGGGATGGTAACTATGGAGCTCAGCAAGCTTCCAACATGAAGGTAGGTGCTCTGCCTGTACAGAGGGCAGGCTACAATTCAGGAGCACCAAGCTCCTTGTAGTGAGAGATGGGAATGATGGGGCCAATATGGCTTCCCAGGGAAGAAATGAATGGGCCAAATGCCTCACACCTAGCCCAGGAATACTTGTCCACCATCTTAGTGGAAGAGTGGGCCAGCTGATTGTTGGTAGAAGAGTCATCAGGTGAGGTCCTGGGGGAAAGAAAAAGTATGGTTCACAAAATAATTAACTATACAAAGTTTTAAAAGCGATTTCATTTTTGGGATGAATCTGCTTCAGTGCCTTACACATGTAAACAGAACAGAATTGCTTTCCATATGGCTCTTAATTGCTTCCCCCACCTTTCTTAGTAGTTTGCTTTACAACTTTCTTCGACCTATTCCTACATACAGATGGATTTGTTGGGTCAAGCATTGTCACTAAAACAGGTCAGGAATTTGCCTTAAAAATCGCATCATCATTTTGCAGCTGATCAGATAACGGTAGCTCATTATGGTGTCTATACCAGAAGAACCGGTGGGCAGCCTTATTTTCTTCTCAAGCTCTTCACTGTTGCAGGTTGTCAATGACCAGCCTTCATTAGCGGAGTGCAGAGAAGAGATATAAAATCCTACAAACGGGGTCTGCTGTATACTTAAAAATTAATAGCTAATAAGGATTAAAAGTGTGTCTCAAGACAGATAAAAGTATGGCATTACATGGCACAATCCCAGAATATATGTAGTTACAATTTTTTTAAGTAGCACTTTTATCTTAATCAGTAACATCAATAGATCACAGCTACAGAATGAATCCTACGGCGAATGTAGGGTTAAACCACTGGGTGGGGTTGACAGGAGGCAAAACTAGAAAAATTAAAGCATTTAACTCACAACACATAAAAAATCCAAAATTGCCCATTGGAAAGAAGAAAGATGCAGACTGCAGTGATGATGGATGTGAGGATAGAGCTGCAAGTGGCACTAACATAAATATCAATGAATTTGTAAAACATGGTAAGACTCCGTCAAATGAACAATGAAAGGTAATAAACATCCCCGGTGGTTACTTATCTGCCTAACTCTGGGAATCTTAAAGCAGAGCTCCCAGACTGACAACTACTATCCATAAACAGACTGCAACAAGAAAGTGTGTGTGTGTGTGTGTGTGTGTGTGTATATATAAGAAAGCACTAAAAATTGTATAGACTGGTGCGGCCGAGTGGTGCTACTTTTATACCTAGACTGTGCTGAGATCCCCTGAGTAGACAAGACTCAGCCCAGCTGGGGGGAAGTAAGGTGAAAAGTTCTGGAAGTTTGGGCAAACGTCAAGCCTTTACTTGCAGCAGAAATACTGTATAGTGATGATTCCTGCAATGGTGAACCACACAAAGAATATGCTGTGTTTTAGGCAAGTCTCCACTTATTTGTACCACTGCAAGTTTGTATTTGAGTTTACAGTTTGCATTCTAAAAATCTTGGTTGAAATCTGACATTAATTGCAACTGCTACCAAAATTGAAGTCCCATTTGAAGTCTTCAAGACTATCTCCTAAACTGCCATGCCACAGACAAACAAAAAACGTTTATAAAAGAAACTGGTTCTGAGTTTTACAGAAGTCCTTTAAATTTGTTTCTAGTCCTGTTTACTCCATTGTAGTTTGCTACTAGAATCTCTCTCCTTGAGGCAACATCTTGGCTTAGTTGAACTACTTGTCCATCTTCTGGAGAAGAGGAAAATAAATGTGTCTGCTTACCACATCAGTTCAAAAAAGTTCTCTGAAGTGGGTGGAATACTTCGGCATACCTTGCTTGTGAAACCTGAAGCTCCTACATTGAGGCTGCATACAGGTCTATTTTGGGCATCCCTGCTTCAGATATATGGTGTGTGTGTGTGTCTATAAACCCAAGTTCCCCACCTCTATCTAGCAACTCACTAATTCAGGCAGCCTCTTAATATATGTTAATGAAAGGGTTCCATGTTATTTGTTTAAAATGTACAGACCCTACAACATGCACCTGTGGTTATCAAAACATGAATCAAAATCAGCAGATACTCTCTTTTCCTTCTGGCATAAGGGTATGATAGAGACTGTTGTTGCTGTGTGTCAGCACTTCAACACTGCAGTCAGTGGTATAAAACAAAAGGCCGAGGGCTTCATCAGCACCCAGCACTAGCAGAGATTAAAGAAGTAGAGTGTAGAGACCGACCAGATGGAAAACTCAGTGCTCAGCTGTACCTGTTTTTGGCTCAAACCTGTGCTCTTTCCCTACGCATCCCTCCTAAAGCTGGCAATTTCTGGGGAAAAGATGATGGATTACACTTAATAAACAATGACAAGTGATCACAGTTATACACTTCTTTTACTTCAGAAAAGGTATGTTTATTCACATTCTCCTATTCTCTCGATTTCTCAGGTTAATAGCACTAATATTTTAAAAAGTGTCCCTGATTATTACTGGACTTGCCCCTGATTCTGGACGCAAGAGGGCTATGACTGGAAAACTCGATTTCTCATGCAAGGCAATGGTTAGGACAAAATCTGAGGCATTAAAAAAGTAGGAGAGGTGAAAAACCTACAATACAAGAAACAAAAATAAGGGAACAAAGGAGCTGAGAGAAGTAAAGGTGATTCCTACTCCAGGTGATTGGATTGCTGACACTGCAGTGCAACATAGGAGTGGTGCTGCACTCTTGAGTGTGCCATCCTTGGATGAGGCATAAAACCGAGGCATCATCTGCCTGAGTTGGTGGTAGCTCAGGTGGATATAAAAGATCCCACAGCACCTATCAAAAAGAATAGGGGTTCTTCATTTGGAAAACATCATGTACAATACTATTTACAAACTTGCATATTTACAAATTCATATTTCCATTCCTTTCTATTATTGTCATACAATCATAGCTATCTTGCTTTTCATCATGTTAAACTTTCATCTTATTTGAACCCCACTCCTTTCATCTTATTTGAACCCCACTCCTTTCATCTTATATGAACCCCACTCTTTTTTCACAGTCACCATCTAATTTTTCTTAAAATTACTGCTGTTCTATTTTATTTAGCTTTTCATTCCAAATGGTCCAAACAACGAAAAATTATTTTTTGTCTATTTACTAACATACTCCTTACTGTTACGGCTATAATATCCATACATAATCATACCCATATTTATTTCATTTACCTCCTTAAAATTGTCAAAAAAATTATCCTTACACAATTTTTTCCACAATTTTGCAACCGTTATATATTTTCAGAAAACATGTTCTGCAGTATCTTCTTTACCACAATAGATGCAAACTCTTTCACTAATATTTTATACGGGATATTTCCCTTTATTGGTAGTTTATTAACCACTAATCTCCATAAAAAAAAACTTGACATTCCACTTGCTTATTACACCACGGTTTTCGTACTTTTATAGGTTTAACTTTTTCATGCGCTAGCTCAGCTCAAGGATAAACATAATAATCTTGTATCATGACATTTTTATACCACACTTTCTGCTCATTTTCTATTTCCCCAATTTTTGACCATAAAAGATTTTTTTCTTGATAACATCTCATTACTTCATTTAAACAAGCATTTCCTCTTTTGAAACTTTTAACATGTCCCAATGCCGCTAATACTTGCACCTTAGTAAATCTACTGCTAACTTTTCATTTTTAGCATTTATCCAAAACAAAAATGCATAGATTCAAAGATGCAGCATAAACAATTCCTTGTCCATCTATCTCTCTTCCCTGAACTTAATCTTGAACCCCATATAAAAGAAAAAAAATACTTGTCGTAGGTCTTTTTCATAGATTACTGGCAACATATAGATACTAGATAAACATGCAGTCCTTCCCAGTATTAACCGAATTAATCAAACAAACGTTTTTATTAAAAGATAGCTTGTATATTTTCCAAAAACAACACAGCTCCTTTATTTCGTCTGCTATCCTATTCCATTGTTCCTCACTGCCATTTTTACCTCCAGATCTTGTTCTTAACACAGAGATTTATTTCAATGAGAAAGATACTCTTCCTATCTTTACTATATCGCTCAGTCCTTTACTTTTTTTTCTTTATTTAAAGTCATGCCCGGTATATTTAAACAATGATGTATATAACATATAACTTCTTTCATCCAGATTTTATTTCTTGTAATCAATATAAACATTTACATAAGTAAACATGACTGCAATTTTTATCACTTCATTAGTAATATAAGTAGCACCTCTCGTGCAAATTTACATCTCTGACTAATGCGTTCATAGCTATTGCAAATAATATACTATTCATAGGATATATCTGGCATATGACATGTTTTATATCTATTTCTTTGCTTAATCATCCATTCACTACAAATTACTTTATTTTTATTATATGCAGAACAACATACATTCTTAGCTTTCTTAATAATGTTATACTCTTCCATAATTGTCCACAAAAGTTCACATTGTACTGCACCAAAAGCTTCAAATCTCTTGTCATGATCATCATCCACAATTTCCCTTCCTATGAATAATAACTCCTGACATCCTTTCCCTTTAGACTATATATGCTAGCTTTCATAATACTTTTCATTTTATTTTCCATTCTTTTCTGAAATATTTTCATAAAAATCTTGTAATCTATTTTGTTCAGTACTATGTCTCCAATTTTCAGTTTTATTTTTATCTCCCTTTTTCCATACAAATAATAATATGCCACTGCATAATCTTTATATATAAAGCCTTCATTTAACCACTCATTCATAACTTTTAAGTATTTTTCTGCCAATCTCTGGCCATGCTGCCTCCGTAGCAACCCCTTTGATTTGCTTGCAAAACTCCCCATCAAAATAAACAAAATTGCTGTCCAAAACTAAATTCATAAGCCCAATAATAAGGCTGGCTTCTCTAGTAGTTGAAAAATTGTACTTAATTAAGACATCGTTGAACAGTTCCACCCCATGTTCAAGTGGGATACATGTGAACAGGTCAACACAACATCTATAGTAATGAAACTGATTCCCACAGACCATAAAGGAGGTGGAGTTTCAATATTTATCATAGACATACACACCTCCAGGCTGGTCAAACAGTATGATGCACATGAGACACTCCAGGTGCAGTTAACCTTTGACAAAACACACATTCAAATCATAGGTAACAACAGACCCCCAACCATGACTCAGGAGGCCCACTCCACCTATCTAGACTTACTTAAATCCATCAATATTCAACCTTCTACCCTGATCCTGGACGACTTTAACTACCCAACCATAGAGTGGAAGACCTATTCTAGCTCAAACACGAACGCTCAGAGATTCTTCAACTTCGTCAATGCCAATGCATTGGAGCAGCTGGTCGACACCCTCACAAGAGGTGAAAATATCCTGGACCTGGTACTAACCAACATGAGTAGCCACTGTAGCACCCCTACAGTGTCATCCTCCTTGGTAAGATCCGACCATAAAGCAATCACTTTTGAAGTCACCATCCCCCCTGACCCCTGCCCCCCTTGCCAGGGTTGAACAAAAAAAACTTTTCCAAAGCTGAATACAACCTCCTAAGAGCAGGTATAAGCAGCTTCACAACCACTGCCCCATCAGTTGAATCAAGCACTAATGTCCAAGCCTACACCACAAAACTATATGAGCACCTATATAGCTGCATGGACTCAGCAGTACCTGACAGGACCAAATCATCTTCCTCAAGGAAGAGAAAACCTGTCTGGTGGACAGCAGCAATAAACAGACTCTATAATAAAAGGATAATTGCTGTCCAGGACCAAGAAGGAGCAGGTGCCAAGCTGGAAGCAATCGCTCCTTTGTCTGAACAAGCAAATAAGGTCACCAGTGAAATCTTCTAAGGCTAACGTCGAGTCCAAATTGGCAACATCCACTAACAACAATCACAAGGCCTTCTTCGCATGCGTCCGCAATCTCAAACATAACTCTCAAATCTGCTCTGAATTGGTGGTCAAGAATACCACATACACAAATGCCATAGATATATCCAATCTGCTGGCAGACAAGTTCAATGAAAACTTCACCCTTCTGTTCCCCCATCAGTAAACCAGATCATCCCCAGCACATGTCCCCCTTCCCTCATCACCAGGGAGGTCTTTAATGCCCCTCTCAAAGGCAAAAAAATATAGTCTCCATGGGACCCGACAACATCCCCTGGCTGTATCCTACATGAACTCAGGCAAGAGCTGTCAGCACCACTAGGCACCCTATTCAACCAAAGCCTGTGCACCGCTTTTGTTGCAGCAGAATGGAAAACAGCCACTGTCATCCCTCTGTACAAAGGTGGAGCATCCACCAACCCAAGCAATTATAGGCCCACTACCCTGATCTGCAAGGCCATAGAACGCAATACCATGGACCTTATAAACAAGGACATTGGCAACCTCCAAACCCTTGATCCCACACAGTTTGGTTTTGTCAAAGGGAGAGCATGCCTGTTAAACTTGGTCGCCTTCTTCGAAACAGTCACCAAAGCCATGGATGAGGGCAAGACAGTGCACACCACCTACCTTGACCTAGCCAAAGCCTTCAACACTATTTCCTACTCGGGCATAATAGATAAACTCTTCCAGCTAGGCATTAACCCATATGTTACCAGATGGGTAGAACTGGCTCACTGATGGAACCCACTCAGTCAAAATAGAGGAAGCCATCTCTAGTAGTAGACCTGTAACAAGCGGCGTACCCCAAGGATTAGTCTTGGGGCCTTTACTGTTTGTCATATACATTTCTGAGGTGCAAGCCAAAACCAGTGGTCTATGGCTGACCAAGTTTCCAGATGACTGCAAACTGGGCACTGTCATGAATTCCCCTAGTGATGTGAACATCCTCCAAGAGGGTCTTAACCAAACTAATGCCTGGTGCCAGAAGCATGGCCTCCAACTGAATGCCAAGAAATGCAACATTATCCCCTTTGCGGAAAATGGTGTCCCCACTAATTATGATATTAATAACAGCATACTAAGCACCAATCAGTCGTGAGGGACTTGGGCACCCAGGTTGATAGCAACCTGACTTTTGACCACCATATTGCCTCTGTTGTATGGAAGGCTTTCTACATGATCTACCTCATAAGTAAGGATATTTCATCCAGGAACAAGGAGGTCATAACATCCCTGTACATCTCCCATTACCAGACCCATTATTGAGTACAATGCTCCCTTCGGCATGTACCTTACCACACCACTACTGGGTTACTCAACCCCAACAATGTAAACTCATGCTTTATCAATGCCTTCAGTTTGTAAGGCCAATAGGTCTGCTCTCAACTAACCTGTACTGCAATCCCAAATTGTGTTTCCTATAGGGCAAACACATATGTTATCACAACCAGCAGGGGTGCTGGCCGAACAAAGTTCAACGTATCTCCAGACTGGTGGACAATTTTTATCAGTCCAGAGAGTGCAGCATGGGTCTCACATCAGGAACAGATCTAAAAGAATTAAAGCTTTGTTATCAGTGCCGGGCCTAGTTTATATCATCTATGGTTTCAAACTTCTAAGTGACTCAGATGAAGATGATTGTCTGGGTGACATAGCAGCTGGCAAAAACTCATGCTTTACCACACACAGAAGATGTTCTTGCCTGGATCTTTCCTCCATAGTCTTATTGTGTGCTGAGGCACTACAGTTGTATATTCACTAAACGTGCATTGATACAGTGCAAGTGACTTCAAAAGTGCACTACGCATCTTAAGGGTCGCATACTTTGGAAAATGTTAATTCTTAGTTTTAGCTGGAGAAACTTGCAGAGGTGTTGTACTCTTCAACAGCAACTCTCGACGTGGATGCTAATATTCACCTATAAAGCTTCACTCTTGAGATGAATTTCTGTTCATCCATGTCTCAAACCCATAATAACCATGCTACAATCAGAGACCTGATTATGATCCTCAGTATCTAAGACGACAGGACTTACTGAAAGATTTGCTGAAGCATTCAGTGGCTTCTTTACAAATAACCTGGTAAGTAAAGATAAATAAATTAATAAATAAGCTTGCAACAATTTAATGCCATCACCCTCTCAAAGATTGGTTACTGTTCCGAATGGATTACATCCTGATACCGTTCACATTACAACTATGTGAGATTCCCGATACCATTCTACAACAACTATGCGAGATCAAACATTCTTCCTCCAGTCACTCTACCTACTGCTAAATAAAAGGAGCTGGCTGCAAGTGGTACTAGTAAGGCCAATAACTTGGCTATTGAAAATGGCCATCTACCCTGCTACTATGAAAGGGGCTGAAGAGTTGAAAACTAATAGTTCTGGCTAAATCTTCCAGCGGAACACTTGAAAGAGTGATGAAAAACAACGATCACTTAAGCAATGCCCATAAAATAGCCATTCAACATGGTTTTGACCCCAGCACAAGGTGGACACCTACTCTTGCTGCATTAACTAACCACATTCTATACAATCTCAACATCAGAACAATAACAGCAACAACTGATCACTGCACCTGTAACTACTAACAGAACCAGTTAATTACTTTATTTTTTTTTATTTTACATTTGTTGACCGGGCTAGTCTAGCTGGATATATGTCCATTTTCAGTAGAGGCCCGGGGAGAAAAGCTCCACACATACATAATAATGAACAGACAGAGATATTGTTAATAAAGACATACAATAAAAATAGAAATATAAATCAGTTTGTTAATAAAATAACATACATTAAGGAACTCAAACAGTTTAATATCATACATAATGTTTGGTCAGTTTCAAAGCATTTTACCTAGTACATAAAGGTTATGCAATAAGGCATTTGCCATATGGATAACAGTTGAAGCTCAGAAGGGTAGAGTAGTAGAAGGAGACTGTAAGATGAATAAAAGGGAAGAGGCAGGGGTTAGGAAGAGAGAGGAAAAGAAGGAAGACAGTCAGGAGGAGGTGGGAGAGATGGGAGAAGTAGGTCAGAGCATAGTGGGACAGCAAGGGAAAAGAAACAGGGTAGTTGCTAATTAAAAAGCAAAAGAAGGGTAAAAGGAAAAGAGAGGGTGGAGAGACGGAAGTTAGCCTGCAGTACTACAAGAACAAAGCCAGTGGTTTTGGAAGTACAGTTTGATATGTTGTCTGAAAAGAGGTAAGGATGAGATTAGAGTTAACTCCTTGGGCAGCAAATTCCATGCTCTTCCTACAGTATTGGTGAAAAGAGAGTCACCAGCTACGTTGTGGGCCTTTATGGGTTTGGTCATAAGTTTACAAGAGGAACGAAGAGAGGTAAGATTGTTATAAGGGAGTAAAAGTTGTGAAAGTATAGGGGTGTTGGTAGGTTGGTACAGTAATTTGTGGGCAATAGTAAGTTGTGAGATAATAAGATAGTTTTGTAGTTCCAGCCACCCAAGTGTTTCAAGTTGTGGCAGTGATGGGTTCTAAAAGGGTTACCAGTAGCGGGCAATGTTATTGTAGCAAGTTGCTAGTTTGTTTAGGTTAGTTTTCTTGAGGTTGGTGAAGATAGGGGAGGCGTAAAAGAGAGTTGATATGAGATGGGAGTGAGCAATTGTAGCTCTAGTAGATGGGGTGAGAAATGGTTTAATACGGTATAGTGATCCTATTTTTCTGTTAACTGATTTGATGGTGTTGTTGATGTGTTGGTCAAAAGATAGATTGTTATCAATGGTTATTCCTAGTAGTTTAGTTGTGGGGTCAGGAGAGATGACAGTGTTGTTGATTGAGGAGATGGTGAAGTATAGTGGAGAGGTACGAGTGGTGGGGGTGAAGAGGAGAAGTTTGGTTTTTTTAGCATTGAGAAGTAGGTATCGTCTAGTGAACCATGTTTCTACTGTGTTAAACATAGTTTGAGTTAGTGAGATTAGATCTGAAGAGGAGGATGCTGAGCAAATGATAGTGGAGTCATCTGCGTATTGAATGCAGGTAGCTTGAGGAATTACAGAGTGGAGATCATTAATATAGAGGGAGAAGAGGAGAGGACCAAGAATGGAGCCCTGAGGGACTCCTATAGTGATGGGCAGTAAGGATGAGATATGGTTTTCCAACGAACGGCTTGTTGTCTGTTACTGAGGTATGACGAAACCATTTGATGGCAAGGTTATCAAATGAGAGGGATTCAAGAATGCTAATTAAAGAAGAGTGGTTGACCATGTCAAAAGCTTTAGAAAGGTCAATGAATAAGGCAGAAGAGAATAGATTATTGTTGTGATTGCTGTTTATGGTATCTACAAAGGAAAGGAGGGCAGTGGTGGTGCTATGGTGAGGTCTAAAGCCATGTTGACAGTTAGCTATAATATTGTGAAGAGAGAGGTACTGTACAAGTTGCTGATGAATACATTTCTCCATCATTTTGCTAAGGGAGAAAGAAGAGCAATAGGTCTGAAGTTAGAATAGTCAATAGAGTTACCGCTTTGTGTAGAGGGATTATATGAGAGATTTTCCAGATATGAGGGATGGTTCCCTCTTGGATGGTCCTATTTATGAGTATAGAAATTGGGTAAGCAATTTCTTTGGCTGCCTTTGCAGAAAAAGGGAAGGGAGCTTGTCGCAGAGGGGTACAAGGTTTCAGTTTGAGAATAAGTTTATAGATGAAAGAGGTAGGGATGGGTTGTAGAGAGAAGTAGTAGGAAGAGTTTACTCCATTATTAGGAGGATAGAAGTTATTAGTGTTTAATTGTCTAGCGAGAGATTGAATAGTTTCAGTAAAGAATGAGTTAAAAGCATTTGCAGTTTGGAGAGGGGTGTCTGGGTCAGCATTTAGTGGAGAGGGAGTTTTGGCTGTTCCTGGTGAAAGGAGTCTATTGATTGAGGACCAAAATTGTTTGGGTTTATTTAAGTTGGTTTCTTGTAGGTTGCAGTAGAACTTTCTTTTGTCGGTGAGTATAGCTTTTTTGGTAAGATTTCTAAGTTGGCGAAAGTGAAGAAAATCAGAGCTGATTCTATGGGATTTCCATTTGTTCCAGACCTTGTTTTTAGCGAGATTAGTTTTTAGTTTCATTTGAGAGCCAAGGGGCTGTATTAGATTTTATTCTAATAGTACGCTCAGGAGCATGTTTGTCCAAAATAGAAAGGAAAGTAGAATTAAAGAATAATACAGCTTCATTAAGTGGAAGAGTCTTTAAGGGGTTCCAGTTACAAGTTCTGAGTTCGTTTTGAAATAAGTCGATTTTAAAGTGTTTAGTAGAACGTATTTGTCTTATATTAGGGAGGTGGAGATAATCAGTTTTCTCTCTTGTAATGTAAGTTAAGCAATGATCACTGAGGTCATCAGGCATAGTCCCAACTTTATATGTGATGTTAACTTTGTTTATGAGAATCCAGTCTAAAATAGTCTGCTTCATACTTGACCTATTAAGCCTCGTTGTTGAGTTAATGGTTTGAGTAAACCATTTTTTGGGACCCGACAACATCCTGGCTGTATCCTACATGAACTCAGGCAAGAGCTGTCAGCACCACTAGGCACCCTATTCAACCAAAGCCTGTGCACCGCTTTTGTTGCAGCAGAATGGAAAACAGCCACTGTCATCCCTCTGTACAAAGGTGGAGCATCCACCAACCCAAGCAATTATAGGCCCACTACTCCTGATCTGCAAGGCCATAGAACGCAATACCATGGACCTTATAAACAAGGACATTGGCAACCTCCAAACCCTTGATCCCACACAGTTTGGTTTTGTCAAAGGGAGAGCATGCCTGTTAAACTTGGTCGCCTTCTTCGAAACAGTCACCAAAGCCATGGATGAGGGCAAGACAGTGCACACCACCTACCTTGACCTAGCCAAAGCCTTCAACACTATTTCCTACTCGGGCATAATAGATAAACTCTTCCAGCTAGGCATTAACCCATATGTTACCAGATGGGTAGAACTGGCTCACTGATGGAACCCACTCAGTCAAAATAGAGGAAGCCATCTCTAGTAGTAGACCTGTAATGCTGCGCACCCCAAGGATTAGTCTTGGGGCCTTTACTGTTTGTCATATACATTTCTGAGGTGCAAGCCAAAACCAGTGGTCTATGGCTGACCAAGTTTCCAGATGACTGCAAACTGGGCACTGTCATGAATTCCCCTAGTGATGTGAACATCCTCCAAGAGGGTCTTAACCAAACTAATGCCTGGTGCCAGAAGCATGGCCTCCAACTGAATGCCAAGAAATGCAACATTATCCCTTTATGGAAAATGGTGTCCCCACTAATTATGATATTAATAACAGCATACTAAGCACCAATCAGTCGTGAGGGACTTGGGCACCCAGGTTGATAGCAACCTGACTTTTGACCACCATATTGCCTCTGTTGTATGGAAGGCTTTCTACAGGATCTACCTCATAAGTAAGGATATTTCATCCAGGAACAAGGAGGTCATAACATCCCTGTACATCTCCCATTACCAGACCCATTATTGAGTACAATGCTCCCTTCGGCATGTACCTTACCACACCACTACTGGGTTACTCAACCCCAACAATGTAAACTCATGCTTTATCAATGCCTTCAGTTTGTAAGGCCAATAGGTCTGCTCTCAACTAACCTGTACTGCAATCCCAAATTGTGTTTCCTATAGGGCAAACACATATGTTATCACAACCAGCAGGGGTGCTGGCCGAACAAAGTTCAACGTATCTCCAGACTGGTGGACAATTTTTATCAGTCCAGAGAGTGCAGCATGGGTCTCACATCAGGAACAGATCTAAAAGAATTAAAGCTTTGTTATCAGTGCCGGGCCTAGTTTATATTATCTATGGTTTCAAACTTCTAAGTGACTCAGATGAAGATGATTGTCTGGGTGACATAGCAGCTGGCAAAAACTCATGCTTTACCACACACAGAAGATGTTCTTGCCTGGATCTTTCCTCCACAGTCTTATTGTGTGCTGAGGCACTACAGTTGTATATTCACTAAACGTGCATTGATACAGTGCAAGTGACTTCAAAAGTGCACTAATGATCTTAAGGGTCGATACTTTGGAAAATGTTAATTCTTAGTTTTAGCTGGAGAAACTTGCAGAGGTGTTGTACTCTTCAACAGCAACTCTCGACGTGGATGCTAATATTCACCTATAAAGCTTCACTCTTGAGATGAATTTCTGTTCATCCATGTCTCAAACCCATAATAACCATGCTACAATCAGAGACCTGATTATGATCCTCAGTATCTAAGACGACAGGACTTACTGAAAGATTTGCTGAAGCATTCAGTGGCTTCTTTACAAATAACCTGGTAAGTAAAGATAAATAAATTAATAAATAAGCTTGCAACAATTTAATGCCATCACCCTCTCAAAGATTGGTTACTGTTCCGAATGGATTACATCCTGATACCGTTCACATTACAACTATGTGAGATTCCCGATACCATTCTACAACAACTATGCGAGATCAAACATTCTTCCTCCAGTCACTCTACCTACTGCTAAATAAAAGGAGCTGGCTGCAAGTGGTACTAGTAAGGCCAATAACTTGGCTATTGAAAATGGCCATCTACCCTGCTACTATGAAAGGGGCTGAAGAGTTGAAAACTAATAGTTCTGGCTAAATCTTCCAGCCGGAACACTTGAAAGAGTGATGAAAAACAACGATCACTTAAGCAATGCCCATAAAATAGCCATTCAACATGGTTTTGACCCCAGCACAAGGTGGACACCTACTCTTGCTGCATTAACTAACCACATTCTATACAATCTCAACATCAGAACAATAACAGCAACAACTGATCACTGCACCTGTAACTACTAACAGAACCAGTTAATTACCCAAAACATTTCACTTACATATCAGTCTAAAAAATGACTGTCACCACCATAACAATGCCCTTACCTTATTTAACCCGTTATCCTCACAGATATATACTGCAGGGAGAAATTTACTTCATTTAACACTGATATGCTAGTAAGGGTTTGATTAGCTCATTAAAAGATTTCCGCATAGAAGGACAGGGAAATCTTTCAGGCTACCACACAGAAGAGGTAACAAGGCATTCACAACAAAGGATAGATTATCTGGAATTAAGGGCAGTTCTTTACACTATCCAAGTGCCAAAGAGTTTTGACTGCCAGAAATTCTTCTAGACTGCTGCAAGAAGATTGACAAAGGTTAGAATTTGAAGAGATAGCTTGACACAAAATTGTACGTCTGCAGGTAAATCCTAAAATACAGAATGTTATACAGGAAAGATGGAGCTAGCAAGGAAATCTGCGTGCCACAGACAAAGAATTTGGTACCAGAAGCCACGCACAGCATGACTAGCCTCTTGCCAGAAATTCCCATAAACGTTTGCAGAGTGCATCTTATTTTCCACTTCACCAGAGTGATCAAACCACACCAGCCATGGGTAAATCCATCATTACCAACATCCAGTTGTGAGTTACTGCTTAAATAGTGCATTTGTTGTTGTTGTCTTTCGGCTTTTCCCGGTTAGGGGTTGCCACAGCGAAACTCTGGTCCGCTAATGATTGGCAGTAGATTTTGACGAATGCCGAGGTGCCAGCTCGACGTTCAACCTTCAACGAAAAGTGTGTTTATTTTAAGAAATTTACTGTGCATGTAGATTGGACAGATCAATCAGCAAGCCTGCTGTAAAGGAAGCAGTCCCCACAGAGAAAGTCCAGCTACTTAAAAAATGGAAAAAAGAAAAAAACACAAATCCCAGTGACTGTGGCTACTAAGACCAAAATATATTAACACACACTTGAAGGAAATCAGGTTCAGCCTCACCAAATTCAAACTTTTTATTCCACAAGGAGACAATACAACTTTAACGCTACACGTAACAGTGCGTTTTCGATGTGAAGGTGTAGCGTTAAAGTTGTATTGTCTCCTTGTGGAATAAAAAGTTTGAATTTGGAGAGGCTGAACCTGATTTCCTTCAAGTGTGTGTTAATATATTTAGTCTTTGTTCACACTTGTATCCTTTTTCGATTACTAAGACCAAAAGCTATACATGCCATAATCTTTGCACTCCACAAAGTGGAGAAACAAAATAAGTACTCTCTCCAAAAGCCTTCAAAAATACAATAAATTCTGATACAAAAAGGAATCATATGTCACCTGCAGTTCATCAGTGGCACACTACTGACACCCTCAAAAAAGAAAAAAAAAGTTACGGGAACACTGTCTATACAGTCCAAGTGTTGGCATGTAAATTTCCAATGCATATTCAGCACATTAGGAAACTGTCACCAGTTGCAGAAGATGGTCCAAAACTCTACAGAAAGAGGAGGTTTGGACTCGCAATGCCATTATCTAAAAAAAAGCATTTTTTTAAAAATATCTCTGTACAACTGCAAGAACCTTTTCTTCTTTATGTAGTAATGTTGGGTTAACCTATGGCTTGCATACTTATTTGGTATCTCGGCCTTTAAACAAACCATGTCAATTAGGAGATTCACCCCGGGGATCAAGTCAGTCGCCCTGCTAGACAGGGGCCCAGGGAAGTAAATAGTTTGGGAAAAAATAGCCATGGAATTGTTATGCTTAGGCTTGTATAGGCCCTAGGGCTGATAGCCTAGTACCAACCTATGAACCTATTATGAGTTAACCCCAACATTGCCCAAACCTACTCATGGTTTATTAATTAACACAAACCCACTATTCTACCAATTTGCTATGCAAATAGTGTCAATAATTTAAAAAGTGTCCTTAACTTTGAGCCTTTTGCTCCCAATATTTAGCTTTCACTTTACTCTAGACAAAAGAACTACAGACCTTTTATACTACCTGACAATGTTTACAAAAAATGTAATTATAGTTCACCTGCTGATAAAAAACACAAGGAAGGAATAATTTCACAAGTTCTCAATTAGTATGCATACCATACATCACCATCATATACTTGCTTATGAGTTGTTAACAACAATACTGCTAATGTCATTTTTTTATAATAATAATGTTTTGTGCTATTTGCAAAACGAATAAACAAATGCAAGGATGTGAATGAACTTCAGCAGATGAGAAAAAGTGACATATCAGGTGACTATTTTTCTGTTTTTTTTTTTTTTTTTTTTTTGTACTGCTGAGCGAATTTATTTACATAGTTTTGCTGCCCTCTTATGGTGCATTCCCAGAACTACAGCATATTTAGTACCCGACAAATTGAGCCACTGTTACCGGCTGAGCAGTTTCATAAAAGCTTTGCATAGCTGCACAGAAGTACTAAAGTTTTTTTACAGTTAGTCCATGCAAATAATCACACTTCTATTTAACAGCATGTCTGCTGCAATGTATTCTCACTTAATCTTTAGTAATTACTTCACAAGGAGATCTCAGTCTGCAGCTCAAACTATTCAACCAAATGGAAGCCAAACAGTAAAACAGTAACAGTACAGGAAGGTAAGAAATATATGACACTATGATAAAAACTCATTGAAAAGGTCAAATTTGTTAACTAATTTAGTTATTGTGTCATACTTAGGAAATCAGAATGAGACAGTCACAGCAGAAGGCTGCTCAACACCATATGAAAGAAGACAGTGCAGTGGGCGCCTGCTACCCTTTCATGTGTAAGGCTCAGAGTCCTCTATATAGTGAAAACATGGACTGCACAGAAAACTGCACATATGCAAGGATCTACAGTGTATGGATATAAAATCAGGTACAGCTGTGTAGTTTACTATGACACCATTAGTCAATTTAACAGGTTAAAAAAATAAAGACATTTTATGGACATGGGTCTTGCAGAGGGTGTCACCACCTAAAGTAAAATATCAGGAGTAAGAAGCCATTAAAACCTTTCTGAAAGCAAGGCCCAGCTCTGTGACATAGAGGGATAAACTTTTGACTACACTCCATATTCCACATGTTCAGGTACTGGCACAGGAAGCTGGAAGAGCCAAGCAGAGGAGTGGGAGGGACTAACACTTGTTAGCTTACCCATCTGGGGGTACGGAGATGTTTTGATTTTACCACTTGACACTTGTACAGGGTGCAGAAGTGAATCAGACAGCTTTACGTAGTCACCAGAGGACTATACATCACACAGAGACAGGAAGACCTGCTTATGAGTGGACAGTAGTGCACCATGGCAGACGTGCAGAGTGCAAGTCACTCCTGTCATGAGGAGGAGATAGGTCTGGAAACACAGAGGTTCCAACTTCACTTCAGAGTGGCCTGCTCCCTACGAAGCTCTTTCTGCTCAGTAACGAATAGTTTGACAATGCTCTACCCTCAGGCAGGGAACTGCCTGGTTAAAGAATGGGAATGGCTCTCGCACCACATGTAGGACGAACTGGACCAACCAGGAGCAAAATGGAAAGCCACTATGGAACATTCTACCATCTGAAATATCATTACAAAAGTGGTCTATCCCTGAGCTCCTCCCATTTGTGCTGTTGCTTCAAACTTACAAGAAATAAGTGAAAGGGCTCTTGAAACTTGACATCAGGTCAGGTAAAGGAAGAAGCTTGCTTTAATAGATACGCTCATTAAGATAAGATTACATGTTTAGAAAAACTCGAAGTTATCATACATCATATATGGATTCTCGTCTCAAAAATACTTATCCATTCAAGTCACAAAGTGCATAAAACAATTCAGCAGAGGGAGACAATGCAGTACTTTAAAGATAATGACACCATTCAGAAGGAAATTTCATATGACAAACTAATGGCTGTAGTAAACATCTCCATCTCTCAGTTCAATCCATTACTACGAATTAATACATATCAACAGAATGAGCTGGCAGTTTTGCACAGAGGGTTAAGGCACTGAGCTGCTGATTAGCTTCATCTAGTAGCTCTGGGTTTGAGTCTCTCAATTACAATTTGTAAATTATGTGATTATGAGACCATCACTTAATAAGACGGTGCTCCTGGGTCACCCCTGAAAAGGGACACTTGCATCCAGTGGGTGTATTTGGTCAAATAAATACAAAAGATGGAATGGTGACAAAGTACAACCAGGTTCCTCCACAAGAGTCTGACGTACCATGCCCATGTGCTTGTGCAGAATACTTGTGCATGTACACACACTGCACTTCACAGCAGTGTTGGACTACACTGTTCACTATTTGGAATTCATGTTTCTAGTTTAATTCACAGGCTGCTATTTTGCTTCTTGTGAAAGTACAATTATTACCTTAGGAGTTTCATGGTGATGGTTGTCTGTACTATGCCATACAGAGAGCACCTGCCTGGTGTAAAAAGTAGAGCAAAATCTTGCTCTTTCTCTTGCACAGCTAGTTCAGAGAAAGGCTATTGGGATACTGTGTGGGTCAATTCAAAAAGGTGGGTGCCTGCTGAACTGCTTACTGAAGCCTTCCGTTGGGGACGTAAGAATGGTGTTGTTTCAGTTTAGTAATGGCATACGTATATCTCATGCCTTGATGGAATTGGATGATAGCTGTACTGTATTTGAGTGAGAGTTTGCCAATGCTTTGAAATAAGTGTATCCATCTGAAGTCAGCAGTTCGTTTGAATTTGTCGCAGTTCCTGGTGTTTTGGAGTTTTTCTCCTCTGTTCTTTTGAGTATTTGGTTGTTGAGCAAATGATGAAGTCCCTGTAGCATAAGGGACAAAAACACTAAACAACTTGCATTATTAAGTAAAAGCACATTAAAGTGGATTACTTTAACCAAATTCCTGATGCCATTTTTCTGGCTATAGTGGGATTTCTCTGCACATCTTTCTGTTTTTTTTTTTTTTTGGTTGCTTGTCAATGTGGGTAAAATGGAATATATTTTTATAATGCACAAGAAACTATATTGATCTTACTGTGCAAGCTCACAACAGCTTGTTTCTATGGACTGTACTTAAGAATATCTGCTTTTTGTATTTATCAGAGTTTGAATGTAACCTTAGTACTGTATGTTATGTCCTACTACTATACTGTATACTCTTCACATAATCTTATTTCATATTATACACTTTTTCTGTTTACTTGTTGTAATAGTATTTAGTCCCTCCTCCTTTATTTTCACTGTACTTTAACAACTTGTATATTGTATATTCTGTACTAACCATTGTGGAGCTTTTCTCCCCAGGCCTCAGCTGAAAATAGGATTCATGCCCAGTTGGACTCTCCCGGTATACAAATGTAAAATACATAAATAAAAACAAACAAATGTGCAGCAGTCATTTTTCTTGTTTTTCATCTAGGGCAGCAAGATGGCAACCATTTGTAGGACATTTTCACGTAGGGCACCCTTCTCTTTCTTCTGCAGGATCCTATTAATGCTAATAGGATGCAGGCACATCACCTATGACCCACCCTGCCCTGACTGTGGCTGTAGCTGTGGTGGGTCAGAGGGCTGGGAGTGTCTCAAGAGATTCTGACCTCTCCTTGACAAGTAGCCTAGTTCAGCTGCCTGCTGCAATTCAGCCAGCACTACGAGGAGATGCAGACCATGTAAATAAAGTGGAAATTATTTACAATACACAAGGGGACTTTAAGATTTTTAATTATACGATCCTTAAAGTGCAACAGGACATTGCTAATTTATTATAATTATAATTTATTAGCAAAAGGTTTCTCTTTTGTCCTTACTCAACGGGCTAGATTTGTACAAACATCTTTGGACTTAAAAATGTATTTTACATAAATTGAATTTAACTGTGCTAATCAATAATGATCAAACTAGAGAAAGTGAATATGTCATACCAAGTACTTATAATCTACCTTTACACCTTAGTTTAGTATTATATGAATGTATGTGTGAGCTGGATTTTAGAGAATTACTGAACAACAAAACAGCTAGGAAACGGCCTGGTAATATTACCAGGAAGGAACAGGATGAGTCGGTCTTTAAAGCTAGACAATATTAGGGTTATGAAACACAATAAAGGTGGGGGTGTACTATTAATAAATAATGATTATAAGAATAAAATGCTGAAAATTGTTGAACACTGATACCTACGAATTGGTATCAATACATGAAAAGAATGGGACTTATCAGAAAAGAGCAATGTTTATTAAAGATTTATTTACTAATGGCCAAATTAGTACTGATCTGTGTCATTATTTAATGATGCCTGTTCCAATAACCCCCATGATTTGTGGCACACCGTAAGTTCAAAAAAACGTGTTAGACCCTCCACGTCCAATAATAGATGTTAGGAATTCTGTTACATACTCTTGTGCTAAAGTAGTGGATAACATTTTAAATAAATGTTTAGTAAATGAATCACATATTTGTAAAGATTCCTGGTTGTTTTTCAAAGCTTTAAACCAGCAAGACTTTCATGAGAAGTTTAATTTCCTAACAGTAGATGTAAAATATCTCTCTACTGTGATCCCATACAAATTAGGGATAGATTGGGTAATAGATTTTCTCCTTAGCAAGGGTGCACGTACTATGAAACTGAAATTAATAGAAGAACTTCTAGACATAATACTGATGAATAATTATTTTATGTTTGAGAATTTAATTTATGTCCAGAAAAAGGGTGTAGCTATGGGCTCACCATGCAGTGCAAGCTTTGCAAATATAGTAATGGCAACTTGGGAAAAAGAGAAAATATTTTCAAATGATTTAATGAAGCAGAAAATATTTTTCTAAGATATTTTCAAATGATTTAATGAAGCAGAAAATATTTTCTACACCTGTTTCTTGGATGACATCTTGATGACCATTAGGGGGTCCAGAGAGATGCTTCTGACCTGGTACAGAAAATGAGTGATAGTACCAACTTTTTACAATTTTCCTTTATTTTCAATGAGGAAACAATTGAATTCTTAGATGTAGAATTGTGGATGGATAGGGTAAATGCATGTTATGTGGCTAAAATTTATAGGAAGGAAACTTATTCTAATTATTTCTTACATTTTACCAGTAGTCATCCAATATATCAAAAACACTCTGTAGTGAAGGGACAATTGGTATGGGTGGCCAGGATGGTGACTTTAGAAGATTTTATAGAAGAATGTTCGAATTTTTAGAATATGCTCCTAAAACGTGCATACCCTTCATACTTAATTGAAAAATTAATTGGAGAAGTACAAATGAAACGATTTAGAGGTTATTTAAAACCCATTTTAAGTCAAAGGAATAGGGTGGGTAGTATACCTATTGACCCTCAGATGGAGAAGAGTATGAATAATAATAGAAATATGGGGGCAAGTTTCATAACTACAAATACACTGGATGCTAACCCATTAAAGAATATTTTGGAGAAGAGCTGCTGCGTATTAATGGAAGATATCTATGTTAAAAATAAAGTTGAAAGTTTCCCAAAAATAGTTTATAGAAGGGGACTTAATTTAAAGAATATTTTAGAAAAAGAAAACAGAATTGGTAGCAGAAACCTTGGGATGTATAGATGTGAATCCTGCCCATACTGTAAATTTACTAACATTGGATGAGATTACACAGTCAGGGACAAGAAATTTACCACATCTTACAAGTTTGTTTGTAATACTAAAACAGTAGTTTATTAGGTGAAATGTCAAAAATGTTTAAGTTTTTACATAGGAAAGAGTGAACGTAAATTAAGGGAACGAATATACGAACACCTTTATGCCATACACAAAGCTAAGGAGACAAATGCCTTAGCAAAACATGTTATATCAAATTCAAACCATTTTTTCTAACTTTAGGGTTACTGAACAAGTAAAAACAGGATTAAGAGGAGGTATACTGGGCTTAATTTTAGACAGACAGGAATTATGGTGGCAGATAACTTTAAATGCTTATTGCCATCCAAGTTTAAATGACTGTTTCTCTATAGCCTCTCTATTTAAGCTAAAAAGTTTAATGAGATAGATTACTCTGATGTAAATTTTAAAATGGGTACATATATCACATAAATGCATATTATATGATACATGCCTAAAAACTGCTTTGTATTATTATTATTTTTGGAAATTGTTACGTAATTTTTGTCATATGACCATCTGTGATCAAGTGGCTTTAACACTGTATAAATGGGGGATGCTTGTGAAGTAAATCTGTCTGAAGAAGTTCATAAATTGTGGTTGAACGAAAGCGTTAACATTCATGGATTAAACTTGTCTCTTTTTTAGAGCGTCTTTTTGTTTTTATGTTTTTTAGAAGTCATTCATTTGTCTAGTTTGTTTACTACGAGGAGATGCTGACAAGGCAATGGCCCTGTAGATGGATTACATGCAGCAGCTCCTGTAGCAAATTGCACAGTCTCTTGAATGGTGACCCAGTTGCACTGGGCCATCACAGGAAGGTATGGCCCCTTCCATCAGCCACTGTAACCCATCTACTGGATCACAATAATATTCCTCTGAGCTACTTGGTGGCTAACATGCTGCCCATACCCATCCTATTCTGAACCAGGTGTATTCCCATTCTACTGTGCCACAAACCATCCCTTGTATGCTGTCCCAAACAGGTGCATTCCCATTCTAATGAGCCACAAACCATCCCTTGTACGTTGACCCAAGCAGGTGTATTCCCATTCTACTGAGCCACAAACAATCCTTTTTATGTTGTCCCAAACAGGTATATCCCTATTCTACAGAGCCACAAACCATCCCTTGTATTGTTGCCCCAACCAGATATATTCCCGAGCCACAAACCATCCCTTGTATGTCCTCCCATGCAGGTGTATTCCCATGCTACTGAGCTACAAACCATCCCTTGTATGTTGTCCCAACCAGGTGCATTCCCATTCTACCAAATCACAAACCATCCCTTGTATGTTGTCCCATCCAGGTGCATTCCCATTCTACTGCGCCACAAACCATCCCTTGTATGTTGTCTCAACCAGGTGCATCTCCATTCTACTGTGCCACAAACCATCCCTTGTATGTTATCCAAACCAGGTATATTCCCATTCTACTGAGCCACAAACCATCCCTTGTATGTTGTCACAACCAGGTGTATTCCAATTCTACTGAACCACAAATCATCCTTTGTATGTTGCCCAATCCTCCCCACAATCATATGTCTTACCCTCTTATTTGCCTCTGTATACCTCATGTGTTCCCCTCTTAGTGTATATAAATCCATTCCTGACTGTTTGCCTCACTCACTACCCTTTCTCACCTTTCCTCATCCTATTTACATCTCACGTTCCACCTTCCCCCCTCTCTTTCTCGATTATGTACATAAATTGTAGAACCAATCCCTCAAAAAATATGCCCCTCCTTTCCCCTGCTTTTTCTGTTATGCCTCCTTTCTCTGTGTATGTCTTCTTATTATGTCCCCCATTCGTTCCACCTTCCCCTCTCTCTTTCTCGATTATGTACATAAATTGTAGAACCAATCCCTCAAAAAATATGCCCCACCTTTCCCCTGCTTTTTCTGTTATGCCTCCTTTCTCTGTGTATGTCTTCTTATTATGTCCCCCATTTCTTAATTTTCAGAACTTTCTTTTCAACCTTTTCAGGAGACCTATGGACAGTGCACAGCACAGGTGTCCATAGTGTGCTGTACCTAACTGCTGTGAAGCTTTTTCCTGACACATGGCTACATCACACACACCCTCACACCAAGTGATGCTGCTATGCTATGCTACAGCAGTCTAGTCAGTTTCATACTGTGTTTGTAGCCATTGTTTTGCTTGTCTGTATACATGCTGTTAAGCTTGGTGGTAATCGACTTTTTCATTTTCTACACTCACTGCTCAGCTGTCCACAATGGAGCAAAAGTATGTGATCACATACACAGGGTCCACATTTGACATTCAAGTATTTCTTTTACAATAAACCACACCAATAGCATAGAAGGAACAAGCCTTGACTACTGCCCAGTTCGCCCAGGTTCGATTAGAAGCTCTGGCAGGTAGGAATGGACAGGACCATCCTGGGGTGGGTAGTCACATGGGCATTTCCCACATATGATCCCTGATGGAGGCCAGGGATGAATGGAAGGATGTAGTCCAAATGGGGGATAGGGTTTTGGACTTCAGCTGAGGAGGCGGAGCAATATGCCAGCATGTTCCCCTTGCACGTCTGCCACTCAAACACAGTAGTGATCACCAGGGAGGATGGAAAAGGGATAGGTTATAAATGAAAAAAATTGTCTGAAGTTCATGGCGCAGACTTGTCAGAGAAGGTCTGCAAGTGAAAGCAGAGATGATAGACCTAGCAATGGATGTGACACTGAGGTATACCAATGTGTGAAGCAAGGGGAGCAAAAAGAAAAGGCATTCTTTACACTGCAGCATATCACTACTTGTGATAAACTGAGGGGCTGACAGCTCAGCTAGATAGAATTTTGTAAATAATTCTATATCATTGTAAATATTAATATGATCCACAGGCTTATTTGACAAATGTGAGAAAACTGTGTTAGGAGCTAAACTTCAAAAAATGTAACCGCAGTGCACTCTGCTGGAAGAATGCTGATAAGTAAAGTATTTTACAACTGTGTGTGATCTCAAGCTCGGAGAAAGGATGTCAGCAGCTGGAAATGTTTTCTGTTGTCCTAAGACAGAGGTAATTACTAGGTTTCACATGTAAAGTATCTTTTATTCCTGTGGCTTCCTGGCAGGTGCAGATAAAAAGAAATGTTAAATTTTGAGTCTCTGTTAGCCTGGGAACTAAATTATAGAAGTGACAAGAATGACATAATCCGAGATGACTCAGCAGTAATGGGTATCATCAATTTAAGGACTATCTCAGAAAGAAAGTACAGCATTTGTATTTATGAGAGACTATACTACAATGTTGTTTTAAAGTATTTAATGTCATTGTGTTGAGTTAATAAGTACGGTCTTGTGTTTTTATTATTTATTATTATATATTTTTAAACATTTCAACTGTGGCTGTTTTGTGTAGAGATAATTTAAGCTCTTAGCGTACTTGCATGTATTTGGTGATACTCTATAAGCCACTCCTAAACAGCCTTCAAGTTTCAGTCACACTTACCAACTGGATAATAATAACAGTGCACTGTAGCATTGGACACCCTTTGGTAAGGGCCTTTATAGTAGCTGATAGTGGTTGGTTGCAGTCTGTACTACTGTATAGTCTGGGCAGAAGGGGACATAGCTGGAGAACCTGTGCCAGCCTTCCCCAGGAGTGTCTGTGTGTTTGTATAAAACTCAAATCTCAAACATTGACTCTCTTCAAGAGGAATCTTGATGAGTGGATGGGGGATCGTAGGTTTACCCCGGGTATCACTTCTGTGTCACTGTTAGACAGAGGCACAGTATACTAACCTCGAAAAAGGGCATAGAAAAATTAATTTAAAATGGGTGGCGAAAGCCAAACACACTCTGGCTAGGCTTATAAATGCCCTAGGGCAGATAGCCTAGTATGAACCTATGAACCTATAAACTATGTGTGTGTCAGCTACTTGGGCAGGGAACTGGTTGGACAGAGAGGGTGCTGGAGGTTTTGGCTTGACTACTCGCCTGAGATCTGAACCCTATAGCTGTGCCAGTGGGTAGTCTTATTGGGGATCTGGAGTGAAAGGGAGAAACCATTCCCAGACTGACTGTTATCTCTGTGTGCTCTTAAGGGAAATTGTACTTTACTGTCTGTGTACTTGTTATCCTCCCAATGTGGACACCTCTCACTGGTGGTAGTGGTAAGGATTGCGGCTCCTTGATTACTGGGCCAGTGCATGAGCATCACACTACTATGTTGCACATCCCTTTTTCTAGCATACAGTGCATCTCTTTGAATCCTAGACAAAATGTTCTGCCTTCAAAAAGTCAAGATGTGACTTGCTAATCAAGATCCAATATCTTCTTGAAGATTCACTGCTTGAGAACCATTGTAATCAGAAGTACCTTTAGTTATCTATCTGACAGACAGGTTCCTAAACAAGTATAAGACAAAAAATTAAATTCAAACGAATGAATAATCTTTCTAAGCCAAATACACTACACTTTACCTGAACATCCTCAGCAGACTTTATAATGTTAAGAGACCTTAATTCTTGGTAAAAGTATGGCTTGCACTCTATTTAGAGGTGAAAGGATGTCTGTCCAGGAGCACTTTACTAACGCAGACCTGACAGATGACCATCAGTCTCATACAGGACTTTTTATGGGACTACTGAGATGTTCTTTTGTGGAATGTTAGTCACAAAAATAATCAGCAGGCTAGCTCATGGAAACTACACCAATATGAAGTATAGAGAACAAAGTGTCACTGATGTTCTATCATTTTTTTTTTTTATATAATTCTCTTTATTGCAGTTTTCAGAAAAAAAAAAAAAACAATACAACAGTGAAAACCAAAGAAAATATAGAACTCAAAACATATTATACAATTATTAAACAAAAGAATCATACAGAACAGCTACATGAAAACTAGAACTATATACAAAATACTACTTTGCCCAGGAACTTGTTATATCAGTTATTCCCGAAATGTGATAGAAAGATGCTGTCCATACCAAAAGGGAGAAAAAAGAGAAAGAAAAACTCATTTTAGTATATGTTCGGATAGAATGTCCCAAAAGTCCTTAATAACTGGTTTGTTCTTAATATTGTGAAACAAGTATTTGTGAGCCTTCAGGTGTCTAATAGCTACGTGCATAAAGCCCTCCCAAGAGAGGTAGTGCCTATTTTTCCAATTTAGGGAAATGTAGTATTTAATTAACATGAAAATAGGAATCAATACCCTACATTTCCTTTCAGATAAACCCAAAGGTGGGATATGTAGAATGGTAAATTCCCATGAGAGGGTAGATTTTTCATAGCCAATTTTCTCAAGTATCACTCTCAAGGCACACCAGAGCTTATAGGAACACTTGCAACTCCAAAACAAATGAAGGATATCATCAGTTTGGTTCAAGCAATATCGACATTTAGGGGATTGATTAGGGTAGAACTTACTTAGCACTTCAGGGGTATGATATGCATTGTTCAGAATCATCAGCTGGGTATATTTCAATTTATTGAAGGGAATAGATTTAGAACTTCGTTTTATAGCCTGTGATATTAATTTTTGATTTATTTCAGGGTTACTTTTTAACTAGAATTTTGAGATAATAAACTCGTTCTGATATCTGAGTGACATGATAACCTTATATGTATTTGATGTCATCTTTGTTTCACTGAGCAGAAGTTTCATTAATGTTCTGCATGCTGAAATATCTTCCTCCGAGACCAGGGGATGATCTATGTATTTCCCTATCAACTCTCTAACCTGACGTAGAATGCTCAGGTATTTCTTGGGTAAGTTCAGACTGATTCTTAGGTTAGAAATTGTCAGATGTCTGAAGGGGAAGAGATCCAAGATAGAGATATTCAAAAGAAGGGGGTAATTCACCAAGTTTAACATGTGCCCATTCAATTTAAGGTTAGGGTTGAGGTGGATTGGTTGCAGTGTTATGTAGGAGTGAGAAAGATTCAAAGATTTGAAAAGAGCCTGAAGGGATTTTATGCCATATAAAAGACTTTTTGTACATTTCAGTATGACTATGTTTGCTTCATTTAGAAATGGGAGTGCTAAAGGACTAAATTTTAATGATTTATTGTAATAGTTACCCAGAATCACCCATGCCGGGGCCCACCTATATTTGTCTTTATGGTAAGACGCAATCTTTAATACTCTACTGGCATTGATTATCTCATAATAGGTTTTAAAGTCAGGTAGGCCCAGACCTCCCTGTTCTTTAGGATAGGTAAGTTTAGAGTAGCTAATCCTGGCCGATTTAGGGGCCCACACGAATTTAGAAATCGAAGATATGACCTTTTTAAAAAAATTGTTATGTAAGATACTAGTGGTGGAATGAAACAGGTATAAGAGTCTAGGGAGGATGTTCATCTTGATTACTGTGGTTCTGGCCAGGAAAGGGAGCTTAAGCCTAGACCATCTATTGATGTCATTTTGAATATTTGACCAGTACCTGACTACATTATCTTGAAGGTAGTTATGGTTACCTTATTGAATTGTATACCTAAATAATGGAGCTGTTCCTTCGCTTTGATCTCTGATTTTAAAGTTATATTAGGTACCCTGGAGTAAATGTTTAGGGGGAATATTAAAGATTTTTCCCTATTAAGTTTGTAATTAGCTAAGTTGGAAAAAATACTAATTGCAGAAAGTATTTTATTTGGGTCAGAATCAGGGAGAGTGAAATAGATATTAAGGTCATCTGCGTATGCCGATAGGGGGATCTTTAAGTTATGGAGATTAGGTGGATGAAGGAAAGTGGCTTGTTTAATAAGCAGAAATAATGGTTCCATATATAAATTAAATAAAAGAGGGGAGAGGGGACAGCCCTGACTGACTCCATTCACCATATTGATTCTGTTAGATGAATATTTGTTTATGTGTAGGGTGGTGTACGCTGAGGAGTAAAGGGTTTTTATTTTGTCTATAAATGAAGTTGGAATGTTGAAGAAAGGTAGGGTGGCAAATAAAAATTTCGTACTCAAGCGGTCAAATGCCTTGGATGCATCTACCGCTAAGGCGTACACGTGGTGTTTGGCTAAGTTAAAATGATGAATCATGGCTTCCAATAGTAGGGTCTGATCACTAGTTTGTCTGCCCGGGATAAATCCTGATTGCTCAGGAGAGGCAATATGGGAGATAACGGCTTTCACCCTGTTAGCTAGTACCATGGCCAAAATTTTCATGTCCAAATTAATTAAAGATATGGGTCTGTAATTCCTGGGAATTTTAGGGTCCGTGTTGTGTTTAAGAATGAAAATCGTTCTGGAAGCATTCAAGTGTAAATCCTTAAAACCACTGCGAGTAATATAGTTAAACAATAAAATCAATACTTTGGAGACTTTTGCACTAAATGCTTTATAAAATTCAGCTGTAAACCCGTCTGGCCCAGGGGATTTATTAGGTTTAAGGTTGTTAATGACCGAGATAATTTCTTGTGTATTTATCTCCTTTTCTAGGAGCTTATACTGTCCCTCTGTTATTTTGGGGAAGGTTAGATTATTGAGAAAGGATTGTATTTCTGCATCGCCAACTATGTTATCTATGCGTCCATAGGTTTGAATGAAAATGTTTTCAAAAATTTCAATAATCTCCTTAGGTTGCTGGAAGTCCTTCCCTTGATAGTGTATTTCAGGTATAAATGTAGAAGATTTAGTAAGGTTGATCACCCTGGCCAGAAATCTGGAGGGAGAGTGAATCACGTCTGCGTATAGGGCTAACGATTTAATCTCATGGAAGCTCAGGTTCTCTGCGTGTAGTGATATTAGATATTTCTGTAGTTGAATCATACGTTCTTCCAAGAGGCGGGTGTGTTTTACTTGAGACTCTATTTCTACTTTATGCAACTGAGAGGTAAGATCCGGTTCTTTTTTGTTGCAAAGTTTCTTGTAGTATGTGGCTTTATTTATCAGGAAGCCCCTGATCATTGATTTAATCGCGGCCCATTCACAGTCTAATGGAGATTGAAAAGATTTCTTTGATTTGAGAAAATAATCCAGGTATTCGTCTATTTGGAAGGTAATCTCCTCTCTCCCCAGGAGGTTGAGGTTCAGCCGCCAACAGATATCTATTCTGTCTGTTGGGCCCCTACAGAATCGGTGAATACCCATGGAAATCTTGGAATGGTCAGAAATAGATCTAGGGGATTGATTAAAGGAGATATTCATAGTGTAAAAGGCCTTGGAAATAAGAAAGAAGTCTATTCTGGACCAACTTTTGGCACAACTAGAAAAGAAAGTGTAGTTGCATTTTTTCTGTGCAGGGTCTAAAAATATATTGGGGTCAAATAGATTAAACTCTTCTTTCAGTTCAGTTATGTCTTTATGTACTGAGAAATTGGCTCTAGCTCTGGGATTCGATCTATCTGATTTCGGGTCCTGTACTGAATCCCCCCCCCCCCCCACACAATATAATAGTGCTTAGGAAATGAAGTGAGGAAGTTATATAACTTCGTAAAAAAATTCTGTTGGGAGGTGCAAGGGGCATATATGTTGAGAAGGAGAATAGGTTTATCTAATAAAGGGTGATTTGTAGTAAAATAACATCACCTACCCTCATCATTTGATCCCACCTTTCCTATATATGACCCAAAGTTATTTTTAATGATAATGGCCACCCCGGCTTTATTCGTAGTGCCTTCTGAAGTTATGATCTTTTGGATCCAAGGCCTCAGTTTTTCTTGATCCCATTGATGATTCAACAAATGCGTCTCCTGAAGGAAAGTAATATTAGCGGTAGATTTCAAGATCAGGTGCATAAGCAATTTTTTTTTCTTAGGTGATTGTAACCCCTTAATGTTCCAGGACTCTAAGTTCCACATCTTTTAACTGAGTTGAGTGTATTTAATAAATCAGGGATGTAATAGGGAGTATGAACAGCATAGCATAAATACGTGGGATTGTTTTGTAAACATAGGGCAAGTAGAGAACTTCCTTCCCGTTTATTCCCGGTGCCTACCCACCTCCCACTAAGCCCGGAAGGTTCTGGGAGGCTAAAATAAAATGATCTTGAGATCACCCAATAGGTGAAAAACCTTGTACCCAGAAAGTACAGCCTAACCCTCCGTAAACCAAAATGCATAGCTATCCCATGCAGTGCATAAACATACCACAAAACTCCGCCACGACGAAAGGTAGAAACCTGTAGAATTAAACAGCAAACGGACAGTTATTTACATAGTAGTGCTGAGCTTATTTAACCTTGCATAATAAGCCAGAGCCTTCATTCATAGTAAGTGTGACTAAAAGGAAATGTCTGTGGAATATTAGTTTCCAATATGATGTTATTGGTCAGCAATAAACATATATAATTTTCCTGTGCTTAATGCAGGATTGTTAGGAATGTTGACTAGACAATCAGTCATATTATCCAGTTCTGGAGAATGAGGGTCACAGAGAGGGTGAGGCACAACCCAAAGAAAAAACCCTCCCATTTTCCCCCCGGTATCTATCACCCCATTTTCCGCAACTTCCTTAGCCAAAGAGTTACTTATTGATCCCCTCGAGCTCCCTATCCTTTAGTTATTCATTTGCGATAACCCTTTTAGCACAATTAGTTACTCTTGAGTACTGTTGCTATACTCTTCAATATATACGCAAAGCCATCTTTTGCATTAATGAGCGTACTAAATGAAAAGTTGCTGATAATTATATGTAACCTACTAACATGTATATGGTGGGTTATTATGTCTGGTCTAGGCAGTGAAAATCACTGTTAATTCATGCGTGCAAATTCCAAGACAGTAGTCATAAATGTACCCCATGTGGTGAGCGAATGTACAAGTTGCAGGAGTAGATCAGGCACCAGTGCATATTAATTACTTAGAATATTATGTATAATACTAACATCTGCTGTGAAAGTGTTTTTCAAAAGGTTAACAATATTCTGCAAATAGATGGACGGCTTACAACTGTAAGCTTAGTATTAACCCAAATGCATACATTTATATGGTCCAGGACCAGCAAGTATTCCATCAAAGATGTTTTAAAAATACATTCATTAACAAGCAAATGCTTCAATTATCAAAATCAAGGTATATACAAAACGTTGTAAAAGGCAACTCCTCTGCACCATTTGATATTTGGGCTTGATGTTAAAGGTTATATTCTACAGGATCATGTACATATAAATGATGTCTTGACTGTGACTAAAATGGCCCTGAATTTAATACCTGCTCAGACAAATTCAGAGCTGACTACAGAAGAAAATGATTGAGTGACATATGTCTGCTCCACCAGTCTAGGCACAAAATGTTTGCAGAGTCCAGGCAGATCGGCTGCATTTGTGGTAAAAGAAAAAACAGAAGACCCAGTCCCTGCAGCTTTGACATGGAAGAACTAAAACCCCCTCCCAAAAATGATCAACCCCAGAAAATAAAAACTACAGCTGTGTGAAGATATGTAAGCTTATTTGTCCAATGTAGTGAACCTCCTTATCAGATCAGGAAGGCTAGCGTACGTAGAGCGTTATCGCTTGCCTTGGGCTTCGATGTTTTCCTTCTGTATGAAAAGCAAAACCTACTGGCAGGATCTCCTAATGTTGCACTCCAACTGAACAGCGTAGCGACCCAAATTCATAGTTCTGTGAGGTCCTACATCAGGTTAAGTAAAATACAAAAAGTTGTGACTGCAGAGTGAGTTAGCTTGTTCGATCGACAATAAATACACCTTAGTACTGCTTTGTGTTGTCAAAAGTGGAGCTGCGAAGCTGGCAAGCTCCTGCTGATTCTCATGTGTGAGGGGAACGTCACTGGATGTTTGTGCATGTTTCGCTTCCAACGCTTAGAGGGAAATGGTAGATACAAAGCAGCCCTTGAAAATGTTCTATCATTTTTAAGGTGTAAAGCTGTATACATACACAGGATCAACACACTGCAGAAAATACATAAGAAAGTGAATGTTTTGATTTTAAGTCATTTACACATATGGCCATGACAAACTTATGTGCTGGTTCACAAATACGTAGTATTTATGAAACATAAAATAAGGTGCACCACCACATCAGAGTGGCAGTAACTCTGCAGTCCTCTATAATGCAGTAAAGGCAGCAGCTGTTTTCCAGCATAAAATATTGTCCATGTACAACACAATCAGCTCATAAGGATAGTAAGTCTTTCCAAAATGATAATAATGATCCCACTTTAAGACCAGTTACAGGATTCAAAACTAATTAGTTTATTTATTCACTGTTGATTAAGTTAATCCCACCATTGTTTACTTATTCACTGTTGATTAAGTTACTGCCACTATAGTTTGTTTATTCACTGTTGATTAAGTTAATGCCACTATAGTTTGTTTATTCACTGTTGATTAAGTTAATGCCACTATAGTTTGTTTATTCACTGTTGATTAAGTTAATGCCACTATAGTTTATTTATTCACTGTTGATTAAGGTACTGCCACTATAGTTTATTTATTCACTGTTGATTAAGTTACTGCCACTATAGTTTATTTATTCACTGTTGATTAAGTTACTGCCACTACAGTTTATTTATTCACTGTTGATTAAGTTAATGCCACTACAGTTTATTTATTCACTGTTGATTAAGTTACTGCCACTACAGTTTATTTATTCACTGTTGATTAAGTTACTGCCACTACAGTTTATTTATTCACTGTTGATTAAGTTACTGCCACTATAGTTTATTTATTCACTGTTAAGTTAATGCCACTATAGTTTATTTATTCACTGTTGATTAAGTTAATGCCACTATAGTTTATTTATTCACTGTTGATTAAGTTACTGCCACTATAGTTTATTTATTCACTGTTAAGTTAATGCCACTATAAGTTTATTTATTCACTGTTGATTAAGTTAATGCCACTAGGCTAGTGGTCTCTTTTCAGGGGAGCAAAATGAGGAGGAAAAGAAATATACGCAGGGACAGAACTGTTTATAAAAAGAATAAAGAGAATAGTCAGGGTGAAGACAGTGATGAACATGGTAAAGAAAATGGAGGAAAGTTAAAGACATTCTATAGGGTATAGAGAAAGACAGGAACAGAAAGTAATATAAATGTAAATAGAATAGCTAATGATGTAAAGGGGGTTAATTGCATATCACTTGTGTATAGGAAAGAGGTTGTATGCTTAAATGATGTGAGGAATGTTAAAGAAAAAAGGGAGCAATTAGTATATTTATGGGGGAGAAAAAAGTTGTGGAATAGTAGTGCTTAAAGGTGTTTTGGACTATCCATGACGGTTAAAAATGACCAAATTATAACATTAGACCATATTGCTGTGAAAGCAGGGAAGGTGTCTGTAGTACATGTAAGAATAAAAGGCAAACAAATAAAAATTATAATGCTATACGCTTATATGAATAGCAAACAAAGGGAACAATTATTTGAAATGTTAAAAACATATGTTGTTGTTAATATGGACAAAGTGATGTTAAGAGACGTTAACTGTAATGTAAGAAAACAAATAAGAAAAATAAGAGATAAAGTTGAGAGAAGTGATAATGGAAGAGCAAATAAAAACAGGAAAAGAGAACGGTTTTACACACACAAGAAATAATGTAAAAACAGATTAATAAGAAGTAGAAGGAAGAAAAATAAAATCTGAATTTTCAGATCATGTGGGAATATGGCCAGTGGTGGGAAGGAACAAAACAGCAATTAAAATAGGAAAATAACTAAAAAATGTGAATGGATTACAAATTAAAAGTTATTTGAAGATATGGGAAGAAAGTACAGTTGTGTACATTTACCGTAAATGTAGATATTCAAGTGTATTCACTGTTGCAGTCATTACATTTGGGTTATTATCTGCCTGCAGGTAGCCCTCGGCCAGCCCGAATACCAAAGACTTGGTTGCTGTCACTTGAGGACTGACATCAGGTCGTCAGTAGTATAAAGTAAGGCAGCTGACACCATTACATCAGTTTTTCTTGCCCTAACCTGTCAGGAGCCCCCAAAGTAGGAGGCCAGGTTCTGGTGGAAGAACCCCACCAGTGGAAAATAAATACCAATATGTCCCCTGTAAGGAAATGAGAACAACATGGAAGAATGGTAATAAAGGGAGAAAGAGAAGAAAGGAGGATGGAGGGGGGGGGGGGGACCAGGACTGCAACAGTGAATACATTCGAACATCTACATTTATGATAAGTGTACACAACTGTACTATGTTCTTCATGTTTCGCTGTTGCAGTCATCACATTTGGGTAGATTCCCAAAGCTGAGGAAATGGGTGGAGGCAGTCCCAGAAGCTAGGGGCTGGCTAGCATGCCCTGCAAGACTGCTGAGACAAAACCTGCCCTGGATTTGGAGAAGAGAGGCAGGTGGTAATGCTTGGTAAAAGTATGAACAGATGTCCAGGTGGCAGCCTCCAGGATGTCCCTGGTGGGGACTCCTCTAAGGAAAGCTGCAGAGGTGGAGGCTGCTCTGGTGGAGTGTTTCCTGACCCCCTTGCTGTTTGTAGCAGAAATGGATGCAGTGTGCTATCCATTTGGAAATGGTTTGCTTGGAGATAGTTTTGCCTTCTGCACCTGTAGCAAAGATAACCACCAAATGATCAGACTTTCTGAAGGATTTAGTCCTGTCCAGATAGGATCTGAGCTGTCTGTGCACATCTAGAGAGTGAAGAATCCTTCCCCCTTGTTCTGGGGATTAGGAAGGAAGGTGGGCAAATGAATGGATTGGTTAGAGTCACACTAGACACCACCTTGGACGTGAATGATGGGTTAGTTCTGAGGGATACCCTGTCTGCATGGAAGATGATGAAGGGTTCCACAGCCATGAGTGCTTGCAGCTCAGAGACTCTTCTGGCTGAAGTGATGGCCAGAAGGAATGCTGTCTTCCAGGAGAGAAATTTTAGCTCTGCAGAAAAAGCTGGTTCGAAAAGAGGCAGGGTGAGATTTTCCAAGACAAAGTTAAGGTCCCAAGCTGGTGTTGGTCCCCTTCTGGGGCTCAAGTTGCTAGCCCCTCTGAGGAAGTGTTTGATCAAAGATTGTGAGAAAAGGTGCTGCTCAGTGGGAAAATGAGCAGAAATAGCAGAGGCATGAATTTTTATAGATGAGAAAGACAGGCCACTGTGTAATAAGTCAGCTAAGTAATCCAGGATGAGAGGGATGGAGGGCTGTGCCGTACTGGCCCCCTTAGCCTGGATCCCGGTGCAAAACCTTTTCCATTTGTCTTCATAAGACTTTCTGGTGCTAGGACATCTGGCCTCATGGATAACATCCAGAACCTGTTTACTGAGGATGGCAGATTGGTTCGGGGTTAGGCAATAAGCCAAGCTGCCAAATTGAGTGTCTGCAATTGGAGATCCATGAATTCCCCTTCCCTCTGGGTCAGGAGGTTTGGAATCTGAGGAAGATGCCATGGAGGCAGCGGGGACAGGCTGCGCAGCAAGGGGTACCAGTGTTGTTGGGGCCAGTCTGGAGCTATAAGAATGGTCCTTGGTTTTTCCTCCCTTATTTTGAGCACTACCCTGGGGATGAGTGGAAGGGGAGGAAAGGCATAGACCGAGAAATTGACCCAAGGGAAGGACAGGGCATCCACTTTCCAAGCCATGCAGTGATGTTCCCTGGTGCAGAATTTGCTGAGCTGATGGTTGGTGTGGGAGGCAAATAGGTCGACATTCAGGGTTTCCCATTTCTGAGTTATTAGGGTGAAAGTACTTCTATTGAGCTGCCACTCATGCTTAATTGGTCTGCCAGGGAGTTGAGAGAGCCTGGTAGGAATTGTGCCAACAGGTGCAGTTGCATGGAAGAGGCTGTGAGCCAAAGGATAAAGGTCAGCCTGCATCGAGGGGAGGAGTGTATCCCTCCCTGCTTGTTGATGTACCACATCACAGTGGTGTTGTCTGTTTTGATCAGGAGAATCCCTGGAGAGAAAAGGGGCTTGAAAGCTATCAAGGCATTGACTGATGTGCAGGGGGATTTGCTGTGGGCTCCATTGGCTCTGTATGCACCTGCTGTCCAGGTGTGCACCCCAAGCATAGTCTGATGCGTCTGTGGTGAGGGTCTGGGCGGCGGGGAGTGGTGAGAAGGGCAGTCCCTTGTTGTGGGAGCATGCTGTTGCCCACCAAAGAAATTCCTTTCTGAGGCAAGGAATTATAGGTAGAAGAGCTTCCAGGTCTTGAGAGTGTTGACACCAAAGGCTCTTTAGGTACCACTGAAGTTTCCTCATATGTAGTCTGCATATGGAATGAGTAGTATGCAAGATGCCATGAACCCCAGAGCCTGCAGGATCTTCCTTGCAGATAGCTGGGGCCTGGTGGTCAGTTGAGAGAAGTAGGCTGTCAGGAAAATTTGTTTCTCTGGTGTAAGGTATGCCCATCTGGGATGCTGTGTCCAGACTTGCTCCCAGGAAGATTATCCTTTGGGTGGGCACCTGTTTGGATTTCTTTTCATTGACTGAGTACCCTAGGGAGGATAGTTGGGCCTTTACAAAGGCCAGGTGCTTGAACAGCTTTTCTTGGCTGTCTGCCTGAATAAGGCAGTCATCTAAGTATGGATATATATGAATATTTCTTTGTCTGCAAAAGGCAATGGCCGGAGCCAGACATTTTGTGAAAACTCTGGGAACTATAGATAAGCCAAAGTGAAGTGCAGAGAACTGAAAGTGTTGGGATCCTTCCCTAAAGCGGAGATATTTCCTGCATGATTCCCTGATAGGAATGTGGAGATAGGCCTCTTAGATCTAAGGTGGCTATTCGAGCGTCCCTGGACAGCATGGGTAGAAACTGCTGGAGGGTGAGCATTTTGAATTTGGGGATCTGCAGGAAGGTGTTTAGAATGGATAGATCGAGGATGGGGCACCAGGTGCCCTCTTTTCTGGGACAAGAAAAAGTCAGGAGTAGAAGCCTTGGCCTGTCTGTTCTGCAGGAATGTGTTCTACTGCCCTCATAGAGAGCAGGGAGTGAATTTGTTTTTCAGCCTCTGCCCACTAATTTGGTGGTAGATCTGGGAACCCTTTTGGGGTTGGAAGGGTGTGAAAGGAGAATTTGTAACCCTGAGACACAATGTTCAGAACCCATTGGTCCTTGGTAATGGTGGTTCAGGTGCTTGAGTGAAAGGAGAGTAGGGTACGTGAAGGTGGGCAGAGGGGAAGTCGGGAGGAGGTGAGTCATTGTGAGTTCTTAACATAAGGGGGTGGCTTAGAACTCCCTGGTTTTGAAGTGGAGGCAGTCCACTGCTTAGATCTCTGCATTCCTTAGGGCTGCTGTCTGGGGGATCTGCTTCCACGGGGCCTAGGCTGGGCCTGTTTACTCGGAGCAGGAAAGGACCAGTGTTTGAAGGGACAATGCCTGCTGAACCTAGGGGCTGGACCAGTAAGAAATCTTTAACTGTTTGCATAGATTTTGCTTTTTCTTCCATCTTTTATAAGACCTCTTCTACCTTTGTACCAAATACATTATCTTTGTGCAAGGGGGCATCCAACAATTTAGATTTGACATGGTCTGGCATGGGGTTGTTCCTTAAGCCATGCATGTCTTCTAATGACAGATCCAGTGACTGCTGCCTTGCAAGAAGCTTCTAGTGCATCAAAACACAGTGCAAAGTGTGTTTAGTTACTTGACTTGCAGAATGCAGTAAGTCTTGTAAATCTTTAGATTCTGCCCAAGCAGGAAAGGAAGACTTTTTTTGTTTAATGTATGTTGCTGATATTTCAGCACATGGAACTGACAATTTAGTGCCCTGACAGCAAGAGTAGCTGAGGTGTATACTTTTTTACCCCATCTGTCCAATGCTCGGGAATCCCTGTCTGCAGGTTTGGGATTCTTAGCAGAGGTTGCTTTAATCCCTTTTGGCCCTTGAGAAATGACCTCAGGGTCAGGTGTTGAATTTTTAAAAAGATATTTGTGTAAGGGACTCTATAGTACCTGTCTGGTTTTCTGGAAGCAGGAGGTAGGCCATCAGGAGTCAAGTTGGATTCAAGGAAATCATCATCCACAACATCCAGGACTGGGGGGGATGGCCAAGGGTCTGTGTTGTGGAAGATCTAGGAATTCCCCGAGTCTCTTTTTAGACTGAGGCGTCTGTAGGTTTGGACCTGTGCGATCGGTTTCTGTCTTTATCTTTAAGTTTTTTCAGAAGATCTGCTGTCGGCTAGCTTACCGAAGCCATATTGGGATTTGAGGACTGTAAACGAAAATATCTGGCTACAATTAACGGTCTGACGACGGACAGTTCTGGCGTTGAGCAAAGCACAAGAGCAACAACGGGGGACGTTGTGGTCTGGGCCTAAACAAGTAACCCAGTAAGAGTGGAAGTCTCGGTGTGGTATTTGCTTTCTACAGGTGAGACATTTATTAACTTTTTCTCTGACATCGGTTAGTGCAAGAAAAAAGGAACCCCAATGGTGTACTTAGCTTTAGAAGACTTCAACTTCAATTCGGAAATGAAAACTCAGGCAGCAGACGACCAGCACTCGTGCAAACTGCTTCAGCTTCGGGCATCATGGCAAGAAAGACTGATGTAATGGCATCGGCTGCCTTACTTTATACTACTGATGACCTTACGTCAGTCCTCAAGCGACAGCAACTGATGCAGAAATACTAAATCTCTGGTATTCGGGCCGGCCGAGGGCTACCCTGTCAGGGATAACCCAAATATGATGACTGTAACAGTGAAACACGAAGAACATCATAACACAGAGTTTCTTGCATGATACTTGGACTAATTGGTGATTAGAATATACAAGAAAGATTAAAAATATGTATAATGAAACAGAAAAAAGATACTTAGAAGCAGAAAAGAACATATGTGGAAAGATTATGAAAGAAATGATGGAAAATATAGGTGTAAATAATAGAGTATACATGGAGATGGAAAGGGCATTATAAAAAATAAAAAAGCTGATTTCTATCCCTTTCAACTTTCTGGCTTAAAAACGCGTGTGTTTGCACATTTTTCACATTGTGCAGCACTGCGAGGCTACAGTTAAACTATTCCAGGTGCCAGAAAGTCTGCTCTTCAAATTTTCTCTTAGAACTAGCTGTTTTTTCAGTAGCAGCACTAAAATCTGAACCCCTGTGACTAGCACTTGCTCTAGAACCTGCTGGAAAGCACTAGGAAGCCTGAAACTGATTCAAGCACTCAGCTCTCCTTATCAATAAGGAGAAATTAATTATAGGCACTAAACAGCCTACAATTGCAAAGTACCTTGCAAAGGTAAGGGAAAACAGCTCCTAAACTTTACAAGAAAGCACTAGGAAGCCTGAAACTGATTCAAGCACTCAGCTCTCCTTGTCAATAAGGTGAAATTAATCATAGGCACTAAACAGCCTATAATTGCAGAGTACCTTACAAAGGTAAGAGAAAACAGCTCTTAAACTTTACAAAAAAGCACCTAAACAGGCATGTCCAAGGGTCAGCTCCGGTGATTTCTCCTGTCAACCTGGTGAATATGGGCATACTGGGGCAGTGCAGCAACTGCCTTATGTACACAGACAATCCTCTCCTCCTACCACCCAACACTACAACCTGTGAGAGATGCACTTACATAGCTAAACTGGAAACTAAGCTCTCTCCGGCCAAGATTGTGCTAGACAGTCAAAAGGAGAAGGTTAACACCTGCATTACACCTCAAGCAACTCATAGCCCTTCAAAACCCACACCATCAACACCCACAAATAGCAACACTAAACCCACATATACAGAGGTCCTTAACATTAACCTGCCCAAGCAACAAGGACCTCCGACGCCGAAACGCAAACAATCACCAGTCACAACCAAAGTGACACATAGCTCACAACACCAGTGTGCCACCCAACAACAGCCCCTAAGGCAAGACAAAGTACCCAACACTTTAGTCATAAGTGACTCTATAGTCAGGCACACTGATGTCCCACTCACCAAGGAGAAAATTACAGTCAGATGCCTGTCAGGTGCCAGGATCCGCCACATAACGCATGCACTCAAGTCACTCCACAACAAGTACAAATACGACTCTGTCATTGTCCATGCTGGAGTGAATGACTTGAGCTGTACCTCCCAGGACTACATGAAAAGAGACATGGAAGAGCTCTTGGAGCATGTGACCCAGGCAGGTATGACCCTAGCCCTGAGTAGCATCCTGCCTTCGCCCAGAATGATACCACAGTATAAGGACAAAATGATTGACTTCAACAACTGGCTAAGCTTCTGGTGTCATTCAAAGGGGATCCAGTATTTGTCTGCTTGGGAAGACATGATCGACAGACCATGATGCTTTGCCAGAGATGGTCTGCACCTGTCACCCCTGGGATTCAGGTTACTGGCTAAAGCTCTTGCCACCCCTATAGTGCCTTTTTTAGGCAAGGTTCAAAGGATAAAACCACCACCATAACAGATACAAGCATGCAAAATCTGAAGGTAAAGCTACTCAATGCTAGAAGTCTAAACCTCAAAATGCACTCTCTTGAGGCACTCCTAAAAACGGAGAACATCGATATCTGTGCAGTAAATGAGACCTGGTTCAAGGCTCCAGAGAGCACCACTGCAATACCAGGCTACAATTCTTATCACACTTTTCGGCCACAAAACCAGGACCGAAACACTAAAGGTGGAGGAGTGTCCATATTCACCAAGGATATTCACACCTCTAGGCTAGTTGCCCAACACAATGCATCTGAAATTCTCCAGGTGCAACTAACACTAGGTAAGACTGCAATCCAAACTGTAGCTTGCTACAGATCCCCCACCATGCCCCAAGATTCTCACTACACCTTTCTTAACATACTGGAAAATATTAAGATACAACCAAACACCCTAATACTGGGTGATTTCAACTACCCTGCCATTAATTGGGAAAACTACTCGGATACCAACTCCTTTTCCCAATGGTTCTTGGAATTCATAAATTCCAGTGCCCTGGATCAACTAATCCATTGTCCCACCAGGAGAGCCAATATCCTAGACCTGGTCATTATCAACATGGGAGATAGATGCTTCACACCAGTGGTCAGGTCTGACCATAAGCAAATCACCTTTGACATCCACATCCCACCTCCACCCCCCCAGTAAGGAAACATCCTTAAAAAACTTCTCCAAAGCCAACTTCATGCTACTGAAGTCAGAAGTGACAAACTTCACAAAACCCATGCAGACGGGATCTGGATGTTCGACTGCAGAATCTTACACTAAGGCACTGTACGAGCACATCCACTCATGCATGAATCGTGCCATCCCACACAGAACCAAGATGCTCTTCTCCAAAAAAAGGAAGCCAATCTGGTGGTCCCCTGCTATAAACAAACTATACAACAGAAGGAAGAAACTGTTGCAGTAAAGAGGAAAATCCCAGGATGCAAAAAACTCCCTCATCAGCCTCAGTAAGAAGCTGAGATCCCTCATAAAATCCTCAAAAGCTAGTTATGAAAATAAAATTGCCAAAGATTCCAAAGACAACCACAAGGCATTCTATAGTTATGTCAAGAATCTAAATGGCAATGCTCAGATCTGCTCTGAGCTACAACAGAATGGCATTAAATACACTGATCCCAAGGATATTGCCAATATCCTGGCAGATGGATTTAGTGCCAACTTCACCCCTCTCTCACCCCCTAAAGGGCCCATCTCAATACCAAAAGAGTGCCAAATTCCAATAATCACGGCCACATAGGTAGAAACCGCACTCTCCAAAGCTAAGAATACAGCATCCATGGGACCAGATGACATCCCAGGCTGTGTACTACATGAACTACAAAATGAACTGGCACCTCACCTAAGTGTCATGCTTAATCATAGCCTCACCTCATGCTTCATGCCCACTGAGTGGCACACAGCTACAGTTATCCCGCTCCACAAGGGAGGATCCGCCTTGGATCCCGGGAACTACCGTCCCATCAGTCTGACAAGCCTGATCTGCAAGGGCATGGAACGAATTATCATGGAACTTATAAACAAAGACATTGGAAACCTTCAAACATTGGACCCCACCCAGTTTTGGTTTGTGAAGGGCTGATCTTATCTCCTGAATCTGATTGACTTCTTCGAATCAGTCTCCGAGCTGTGGATGAGGGTAAGGTGGTCCACACAGCCTATCTGGACCTCGCCAAGGCCGTCGACACCATCCCCACTCTGGAATCATAGATAAACTTACTAAGCTGGGCATAAATCCCTATGTCACTCGATGGGTTGCCAACAGACTTACTGACAGAACCCAGACTGTAAAAGTAGCCGACTCCAAATCCAGCTCCACATAAGTAACAAGTGGAGTACCTCAGGGTTCAGTCCTGGGACCACTCTTATTTGGCATCTACTTCTCTGAAGTACAGGCCAACACTAAGGGACTCTGGCTAACAAAGTTTGCAGATAACTGCAAACTGGGAGCCATTATTGAATCCCCAAAAGATGTGGATATTCTACAAAAAGGCCTTACAGAAACAGATGCCTGGTGCCAGAGCCATGGGCTCAAGCTTAATGCTAAGAAATGTATAGTCATCCTCTTTGGAAAAAAACATGTACCCATGAATTACCACATAGGTGGCAGGACGCTAAACATCGAAAGTGTGATGAGAGACTTAGGGACACAGGTGGACAGTAGTCTCACTTTCGATAACCACATCACCACAACAGTCAGGAAATCCTTCTATGTGGCACACCTCATCACTAAGGGCTTTTCATCCAGAAAAAAGGAGGTCATTGTCCCACTGTACTCATCCCTCATTAGACCCATTATAGAGTATAATGCCCCATTTGGTATGTACCTCACAAGACATCTGCAACAGCTGGAAAGGCCACAGAAATACCTCACTAAAAGAATCACAGTCCTAAAGCAGATGCCATATGCTGACCGTCTAAAAAAACTCCAGCTATACTCTGTGGCATATTGTCTACTAAGAGGCGACCCCTGCTTAACATACAAGACCATGTCAAACCCTGAGCTGTTGGACATGCTCCACGTAAAGAAAAAATCCCAATCCCTCAGAGCCACACGCTCCAGGGATCTAAACCTTGTCATCACAATGAACAAAACATGCTGGAGGGATACGTTCCTGACCCAGAGACTCCCCATACTCTGGAATGGATTGCCCATACATGTCAAGCAGAGTGCCTCACTGGCCCTCTTCAAAAGGAACCTTGATGATTGGATGGGAGATAGGAAATTCACCCCGGGGATCATGTCAGTCACCCTGCTAGACAGGGGCCCAGAGAAGTAAATATTGTGGGAAGAAATATCCAGGGAATTGTTATGGCTAGGCTTGCATAGGCCCTAGGGCCGATAGCCTAATACCAACCTATGAACCTAAGTAAGGACTGTAAGACATGATGTGGAGAAGGCATGCAATAATGTTGAAAGGAAACAGTTATGGGATATTATAGAAGAATATACACTAAAAAAGATTATTTAAATCTGGATATGAAAATAATTTTAGTGGAGTACTAGTGAATGGATGGAATATATGAAAAATGTATATACAAAAAGGTGTTAGTCAAGGATGTCCTACAAGTAGTGTACTATTTGCTTTAATTATTAATGCTATTATAGAAGTAAGAAATGCAATTGGAATGGAAACAGCTAATATGGGTTTAGAAGAGAAATAGATGCACTTTTATCTATGAATTATGCAGATGATATTGTAATTATTGCTAAAAATATTCACTGAATAGCAGAAGTAATAAAAAGTAGAAAAAATCATTAGGTTGTGTATGTTTAAAGATCAATTAAAAGATCAAAGGGTTAGGAAAAAGACTGAAAATGCTGGACCAAAATTTAATGAAAAAGAAATGGAGATATTAGGAATTAGGTTTGGAAGTTATGAAAACATACAAGAACAATGGAGAAGGACATTAGAATAAATAAAGAATCAGTAAATAGTACAAGAGTTCTACATTACATTTTAAAAAGAAAGTATACTTAAATTATGTAGCATTAGGACAACTGAGTTATTTAGGTTCTGTAGTTGTACTTCCAACAGAAACTGATAAATAATTAATTGAAATGATATTTTACATACTGTGGAGATCAAAACTGAATCAAATAAAAAGAAGAATTGTTTATAATAAACAGGAAAGTGGAGCATTAATCTGAAAAATCTACTTGTATATTTCACATCATTATCATTAGAATAGATTTTGAGTTTAAGGAAAAATGGATGGAGAGAACAGTTATAAAATTAATAAATAAGAAATATAAAGAATTTTGAAGGAATAAAATGGAGTGCAAGAATAAGGGATATGGAAAAAGGAGATAAAATAATGGGGAAAAGAATTATGGGATGGAAAATTAATATAAATGATACTGATCAGAACAGGAAGATACAGTACGAGAAAGTATTGTTAAATTTTTAATACAGATCCGTGAGATGGTTTGAGTGAAAATATGAAGAAAGCTATAAAAGAAAGGAATGTTTCAAAAATTTAATGTGGAGATTGACATTAAAAACGTTACCTGTAAAAGGAGTAATGAAGTATAATGTTGTAGGGCAAGGAAAAGTGTGATAAAATGGAAACTACAGGACAAAGGGGTGAAAAAAGTGTGGTGTAGTATGGAAAGTGATAAGAAAATAGAAAGATTTTGAGACGTTAGGAAAAATAAAAATTTAGAATGCACTTCATGGTTATTTTGGAGATTATAGTATGAACATGGTAGATAGGAAAGATAAAATGCGCATAATAATAATTTGTCAAATAAGGCAATCAAGAACAAAATATATGTTGTTTAATAAAAATATGCTATGAAAAAAATTTTGGAAAAAATAAGAATGTGGTTGTACATTAAAGAGTATGTGGGTAAAAATGTGAAGAGAAGAGATGTGTAAAATACTTGTACAGGATACATTTTTGTTGGTGTTAGGATTATATGACTGTATGAAAAGAAAATAAAGTACTGTTTTTATTAGTATGTTTTAATAAAGTACCTCCCTATTATTTTTGATTGGTGCTGTTGGATCTTTTACAGCTGCCTGAGCTACCACCAACTCAAGCAGATGGGACCTCGATTTAATGTCTCACCCTAAGGATAACATATTCAAGAGTGCAGCATCCCCCACCCAATGCTACAATGTAGTTTCAGCAATCTAATCACCTGCAGTAGGAAAAGAACAGACAGCCTTTTGGCCTTCCAGCAACAAAGATGAGTGTGCTACTTACGATTCCATTGTCACAAGACCAGTCTGCAAAATATCAACAGAATAAGGATTTGCAGCAATTCATAAAACAGAGGCAAAGAAAGAGAAAAGCTGTGTGTTACTGTACAGTATGATCAGTGTGCTGGTGTACAGAGCATATACAAATGATAGCTAACAAATGATTTCAAGGCTCTCCGCACATATGCACTCCTCCATGAAAAAGCCCATATGAGTGAGCGTGCATGTCTCTCAATTGTCCAGATTTTTGCCTCATACATTTGGCTTGTTCCTCATAAAATTTATGGTTTCCTGGCAAATCACTGGGATGATCAGAGGAATGCAGGTGTCAAATATTGACACACATTTGAGTTTCAGACCTCAAATCCTTCAGAAAATGTATGTCAACACAAACCCTGTTATTCTAGCAACTTTATAACAGCAATATTTAAAATCTGCCCCTAGTTTTGGGCCTTTGTCCCCCATTTTGTCAGGCTTTGTCCAGATTTCTTGCAATACAGGTTGAGAGGTATGGGGCATATACACATACACACACACACACACACACACACACACACACACACACATGCTCTCTACCTCAATAGGACCATACCGTACACATAAAGCTACTTATGTAAGCGAATTACTGGCACGTTCAGTATCAAGACCTCCATGCTGATACATAACGTGCCAGCACAAAACACTACCGATTACTACCCTAGGCACCAGGCTCCGCTGTTATGGCTCTGCATACTCTGCCAGTCATGCAAGGGTGGGATTTCTATCTGAAGAATTCAATAGAAGGGTATCCTTGGAGCAGTTTCACATCACCATCCTCAGATGAGCGCAAACCAATATAATTTTGTTTATTATGGATGCATCAGTAATGACTGGTAGTGAGGAGCCTTTGAAGGAGTGAAAGAAGATCTGCAAATATAAAAGGGTGCAGTTTGTTTAATGTTGTCTGATGTATGAGGACAGATGTCATCTGTCCTAATGGTATCTGGTGTCCTGAAGTGAAACCCCACAGCTACAGGGTAACACATTTGGCATCTCAGTATAATCAGCTGTATGGAGATGTTATGCAACTGTTTGTATGCACCTGATGATGAAAAAAAAATCATATTTCCACAAAGAACGTTCATTAGACAAAAGCATTTTGAGAATTCCCACATCTGCAATCAATGTCTGCACCCAGTGTAATATGTGCAGTGAAACCTTAATGCTCCCTTAAAAACACACTTTTGAATCAACACTTAAATATATACTCTTAATTTTAACAATCTCTACTGCACCTTCCCAAACTACTGATACAAAGCTCAATGTACAATGTGTACCTTAATAGCAGCACCCATTCACTCCTGTGGATTCCCGTCCTAGCACCTCGTGTGCCATTTGAATCTTAGTGGTTTTTAGTATGCAACCATGCTGAGAAAGGCTGAATGCATATGTACTTCAGACTCTGAAATGCAACTGTACTCTGGACTATACAACCTTCACGCCACTTCTGGTACCAAGGGCACATCATGCAAATCCTCCAGCCTACGTCTGGGAGTTTAAACACAAAATTCCCTTCAAGAAAATAGTTATTATTACCATCCGGTAACTCTGCAATATACATGCTATTTAGAAATAAAAGACCAAGATTTGCCACATCTGAATAGAAACATTCTGCTTCTGAATCAAAGTGTTGCACTTGGGCATTAATGCAAGACAACTCAAAAACAGTCAGTCTATCTATAAGTACAGTCTGTAGTTTTCTCATCATTTTTTTGTAAATTATCCTGAACTGTACACATTTAACATCACACACCAACTTCCTTTGAAGAAGGACGGCTCAGATGTAGTGCTGTTAAAAAACAGACCGAGTTTGTGATTTGTCAGCAAAACACAGTACTCTATCACATAAAGCAGAATTTTTCAAACCCTCTTGCCAGCAACATCCACGCACCATATATCACTTGGTACTCACCAAATGAATTCTCTTCTTGCCCACTCAGTGCACATACAATCTAGTACCCAGCCACAGCTGTACTTATCCCAACTTACTCTATTCCACACGCACATATTCTTTGCAGATTACTTCTCTATCTATAAATGCATCTCACCTCCTCTCAAACTCCTTTTGCACATCTTCCTCTGTACACCCACTCCTTTTTAATCTTCACTATAAATAACTTTATTTCCTCTTATCCTTCTCAAATATTTTCTGTAAATATGTAAGATATGAATCATTAACCATATCTAGCTACTAACACTTGATTATATATAATGAACCAAATTTAAAAATATGATGTTGAATTTGTTTTCAACTGCAATCCTCATGTAGCAATATGCTTTCAAAAGTTTAATTTTTACCAGGGCTAAACCAGAAAACAGTCCACATGGATGTATTCTACCCCAGTTAACAAATACATTTGCCAAACAGACAAATGATGAAGTGTTCATATGCCAATGGTATGGCTAAAGAATCTTTTTCAACCTTAGAGTATGTTTTCAACATCTGAAAGATATCTGCAGGCATAGGCAACTGCTCCTGCAGGGTTACTTAATTTCTGACTAAGTAATGCATCTACCTCCCAGCACTGCAACCTACTTCAAAGACAGTCTGACAATTAGAGGTGAAATAAGCTACTGCTTTTTATGAACTCAAACCCTGCTTCAACTCATCTGAAGCTTTCTCATGTTTATCAGTCTACTTAAAAAGTCTTTCTTCATTGCTTCCTCTCAGTGGAGCAGTGACTGCACTAAAGTCTTTCATCCCAATCAAACTCCTGTCACTGACAACAATGTCTGCAGGCAAACTATGACTCCAAACTAGCTTCTTCAACTAAGGACAACCATAAGGTGTTCTTTAGTTACATCCATAACCTAAAAGGAAAGGCCCAGATTTCTGCCGAACTGGTAGTTAATAATACCACATATACTGAGTTTGTGGACATAGCTAACCTGTTGGATGACAGGTTCTGTGAAAACTTCACTATCCTGTCCCCGCCACACATACCCCATGACATCCCTACCCCCTGTCCCCTTCCCTTCTATCTCTAAAGAGCAGGTCTTAAACATCCTCTCTAAGGCCAAAAACACAGCATCTATGAGACCTGATAACATCTCAGGCTGCGTCCTACATAGGCTCCAACAAGAATTAGCAACACAATTGGGTACTCTTTTCAATCCCAGTCTAAGCACTGTTTTCATCCCAGCTGAATGGAAAATGTCCACCATTATTCCCTTGCACAAAGGTGGTATTTCCATTGACTCCGGGAACTACAGACCTATTAGGTTGACTAGCCTTATCTGCAAGGCCATGGAGAGAATCATCATGGATGTTATCAACAAAGATATAGGTAATCTCCAAACACTTGACCCTACTCAGTCTGGATTTGTCAAAGAGAGATCATGCCTGATAAATCTGGTGAACTTCTTTGAGACAGTCACCAAGGCCCTGGATGAGGGGAAGTCTGTGCATACAGCCTACCTAGACTTACCCAAGGCTTTTGACACTATTCTCCAGTCATGCATCATTGACAAACTCACCCAGTTAGGTATCAACCTTTATATTGTTAGGTGGGTCGCTAACCGGCCCACTGATAGAAAACATATAGTCAAAATAGGGGAATCCACCTCCAACAGCAGACCTGTAACCAGTAGTGTTTCACAGGGATCAGTACTGGGATCTCTACTGTTAGGAATCTATTTCTCTGAAGTAAAAGCAAAAACTAAAGGTATGTGGCTGACAAAGTTTGCTGATGACTGCAAACTGGGAGTGGTCACAGAATCTCCAAATGATGTTAACATCCTACAAGAGGGTCTAACACAAACAAATGATTGATGCCAAATTCATGGCCTTAAACTCAATGCAAGAAAATGTGTTATCATCCCTTTCGGTAAGAGCGAAGATCCTACTCTGCCACATCAATAGCAACACCCTAAGTACACACTCAGTGGTGAGAAACTTGGGCACACAGGTTGACAGCAATCTTACCTTTGATCATCATGTCTCCACAGTGGTAAGAAGGGCATTCTACATTGCTCATCTCATAAGTAAGAGTATTGCCTCCACAAAAAAAGAAGTTATAACCTCCCTGTACTCTTCCCTCATCAGGCAAATAATTCAGTACAATGCCCCTTTTGGTATGTATATTACCAAGCACCTGCAGCAACTGGAAAAACCACAAAAGTTCCTCACAATGAAAATTCAAGGTCTTCAGCATGTGTCCTATGTGGATTGTCTGAAATCACTTGTCATTTTATTCTGTTTCATACAGGAAATGTTGCATATCCACAAGTCACATGGTACATGGATTACGTGCTCTAAAGACCTTAACTTGGTATATGACATTAACAGAACCTACTGGAGGGACAGATTTGTCTCCCAATGGTTACCACACCTTTGGAACAAACTCCCAGTTTGTGTCAAACAGAGCATCTCATTGGCCCTATTCATACGCAATGTGGATGACTGGATGGGTAACCATAAATTCACCCCGGGAGTTCCACCTGTGCCCCTCTTGGACATGGACATTAGGTGTTGATCGTGGAAATAAGGGTAGAACTTGGCTAGGCTTGTAAGGGCCCTAAGGACATTAGCCTAATAGCTTCTGATGATGCTATGATCCTATTATGAGATAATTTGTGTTTGTCAGAATTGGGTGACATACCTTTCTGAAAAAAAGATACAACTATAAAATTTAGGTTGACATTTGCCGGACTCATATCTGTCTCCATTTAGGTTAAGGTCATTTCAGTCTCTCAGATATCTGTTCCTATGCTTCATCATGTTTTACCATATTCTGCCTTGATCTTATAAAAAAATTAAAGAAAATAAGACTGCTAGTAAGTTTAGCACAAGGATATTTATTTTATATATTCCAAAATGACTTGAAACTGTCCCAAAATGTTCTACAACACTGAATGTTCGTTTCTGGATTTATCAAGTACAAGATAATATTATCTGAAAAAATGGCTCACTCTTCTCGAAAACCATGCCAGTTATACCATTAAATTTGAGAATCCCTCATTTATTTGACAATGATTTTAAATATAAAACAAATTACAGTGGGTAAACAGGTCATACCTATGTGAATCTTCTGTTCAAAAACAAATTGTCAGAGAAGAACCCTCACTTTAATTGTTCCCCATCCCTTCATATATCCTCTTTAACAGCCCTATTTTATCAGGGAACACAGATGTTACTAACACTCTGCTCATACACTCTTAGCAGACTTTATCAAATGACTTCTTTGCATGCAGACACACTAGCAATACCATTGTTTTCTTACACTCTGCTACCCCTCTGGATCAAAATTGTAGCATTAATCTTCTCAAATGTTTGCCTCTCCTCCACAGAACCACAATGATCCATATTTATCAACTTTGGTAATAACTTTGGCATTCTCATAGACAATACAGACCTAAACTCTTTATAATCATGGTTTAAAAATGAAATGGGTCTATATGTAGCTGTATTTGATGGGTCTCTACCGCTTTGTAATATAGCCACCACAGCTTTCTTCCAAGATATGGGTATGCCACCACTTTAAACTATTGTTAAAACTTTCCAGATTTTTATCAGTTTCCTTTCTCAAAACTTCCAAATTCCGACACAAACACCATCTCTTCCCTGATGGTTGATTACACATCACCATTTTTTATCTGATCTCTTCCTACATCAGATATTAACCATTGAGCATCATTTTCCTGTAACCTTGGCACAAGTAAGTCTTCCATAAATATTTCTATGCAAATCTTTTATTTCCCCATTTATCTGCTTTATACAATTTTTCTTAACATTTTTGAAATATTTCTTATACTTCTAAAGAATCTCTGGTTAATTGTCTTGTCACAGTCTCTTGTTTAGCTACAACTCTTTCTACTTCCTATTGTCCATGTCATTGTACTTAACATTTTAACCTTCAAAGTTTATTCTAAACTAATACATATTATCCAAACACACCATTACTTTACCTTTAGCACTCTACAGTTGTTCCTCCTACTTCTCCTCTTGTTCTGTGAGATCCTCCTTCTGACATATTGCAAACTTTCTCAAACCTTTTAAAAGGTTCATTACTCTTTTCCCTGTACATCTTTGTCTTTTATTTTTTCCATGCTTGTAAACTTTAGTTTTCATGTGCCCCCATTCACTAACCATCCATTCTGAAGTTACTATCTTCCTTAACAATACTCAAATCATATCCAATGCCCATTCCTTAGATTCCTCTTTTTCAACAGATAAGTGGGAAAGCATCAGTATATCACTTGTACATCATTACCTTGCATCATGATCCTACTTTTTCACTAGTGTATGATCTGATATATTTATTAGATGCATCTCAAAGCTTCCAATTAAATACACTTGTTCGGAAATATATTGTGCTTTGTTGTATTTCCCTTCTAGGTCCTCCAAATGCATCCTCACCATTACAAATCAGATTCCATTCCCAAACCACAATGATATTCCCTGCTGAAAGCCTATTCTTCTCAAACTTCTCATAAGCTTCACAATAGCAGTTTTAGGTGGAATATAAATGCATGCCAGAATAATATCCCCTCCCCAGCCAATGACTCCTTACTATCACAGATCTATCACTCACTGTTCTCTTTATTCTTCTTCTCCCACTACTGGAATCCCTCTGCCACTCAGTTTTATTACTCCAGCTTTCCTTTGTCCCTCCTGTTCTGCTGTATGTCCATCCTGATTTTTTTTCTTTGTCAAATTCTTTTTCTCATTAATAACCAAATGTGCATCCTTTAACACTATTTCCACCCTACCGTTAACATTAACACTTATGTGGTATGAAATGTTGCACGTCTTACAGCCTGAACACAACCTTGCTTTCCAGACCATTTTCTAAAAATCATTTTAAAAAGCATAATATAATCAAGGCTTTTCTATTGTGGGACATCTTGGACTAACAATTTTAGTGTCATTTTATTAATAAATAAATCCATGCCTTTTATATTTCTGCCTATTATAAGCTGTTAAGTCACTAAAGTCAGACCAAGAAAGTTCTGGAGGCCATAAGGAGCTATGGGTATTAAATGGAAGTATACAAAAAGGAGCTAAAGGCTTGACTGAGTTAATAAATCTCACTACTCTGCTTTTTCTCTGCATCTGTATGGTCACTTTGAGTCCATGTTAACAAGGACAAAACAGCCATTTCATGGCAGTTCTTTTAATATACGTTTCCAATTGCAGCTTACATGCACACTGTAATGTTTGGCAGCCTGGTCTTGTACATTGTTACTTCATCTCATCTCTCTTTAAACCCATGTCACATTTTCACAGATTTTTTTGCTTCTGTAAAATCATACAAGAAACAAACTAAATATGTTTTTAAAACCTCCAGCTGCTTTTAACTCACAAACAGCACTCAAATTTGTAGAAACTTTTCCAAAAAGGAAGCTTACCACTCCAGAGTGGAGCAGTTGCCCCAAATCAATGACTGCACCCAGTGTTACCTATTCTAAAGTTAAGGTTGACAATGCTAAAGTGCGTGCTTGTTCCCAATTACATAGACTGTTATCTGTTCTTATCTTTCCTCTCTTCCCCTCCCGGATGTGAAAAATAACTTACACACTTTCAATAAATGTTAACTGTCAGCCATTAGAAAAAACTGCATCAGCTACCCCTAAATAAACAAACTATATATGTAATGTATTCAAACACTAAGGCTGCTGTGGAGACAATATTTTGTATAGCTGTTTACTTATCACATTTTCAAATGCTATTTTGTTTTTCACTGAACTATGTGCCATTTCCTATTTAAAAGTTAATTATATTGTACCCAATATATTTCATTAACATATTGTTGAGACTTTTCATAATTAATTGTTTGCACCTACAGAATCCTTGTCTCCACAAAAGCATTTGTTAATTGGGAAAACAGCTAGAAACTTTGAAAATGGAAAAAAGAACCATTGTAGATTTTTCTCAGAGCACACAGGTCACACCTCTGGTGAGTAATTGTTTGTACCTGCTTGCTCCTTGTATCCAGCTAAATGTAGATGCTAATGAAAAAATAAACAGCTAATGACTTTGCAAATGCAAGAATAAACTACTTTTTATGTTTTCATTACCTTCTCTAGATTTTTCAAGCATATTTGCTTAAAAAAGTGTCTATATCTTAAATTAAAGACATTCTACAAATCAAAAATTTAAAACAGGAGAGTAATCTTCTAATTCTAAATGTAGTATGAACAAGACACTTTTATACCCCCAGCAGCCCTAAATCACAACATTATATTAACTTCAACTTTCATCTTTCCAGCCTTTTTTATCTTATTACAATATAATGCCTGGATACATTACAGTTAAGACAAGGTAATTCCTTACTTTAACATCACTATCATATGCAACATCACCTATTCGACATTCTCTACCTCGCATTTAAAATTCATACAACTGCATTTTATACAGAATTGCTTTACATTATAATATGAAATTTACATCATATTTTTACAAAAAATATTAATAAGAAAAAAACTTTTTACTTACAGTTTCTACTTTAGTCCATTCACTGGCATTTTAAACATTACGTAAAGTGGGATTTTATACTTTAGAGTCCTTCTACTAGTTTAACACAGTCAATGAACTTCCAGTCTTTTTCAGCCACTTTTTCCTGCAGAACCACAATTTACATGAATAACCTACATCTAATGGGAATGATGCTTTACAATTCTCTCATTCATTCACCAGTTTTACACTGCTGCTGGTCTTCTTCCTAATCATCTGGCCCTCCAAACACTGGTCTCAGGGTTCAAGTACAAGGTATTCCTGATTCTTTCAGACAGCTCCTGGCTTTTTTCTGCCACTCTAGAATTTGTCTTTGGAACAACTGAAAAGGTTTCACTTACAAAGTTTCTCTATGGGCTTTATTACTGTCGAAAGACTGACAAGTAGAGTCCAATTCAGCAAGCTCACTGTTTACTAACTTTGTATTTCCTTCTTAGCCTGTTTTGCATTCAAAAGGGTCATTAATAATTTAGGAAAATATTACTGTGATGATAGAAGGTACTGCCAGCCATCTCAAGAGAATTAGGGCAGTGGATGTATGACGTGCCAGGACAGCTAGCTGGAATTTTGTAAATAATTATATGTCATTTGTATATCAAACTCATTTGTATGGGTGCTTGTGGTGAAAATGTATTTGTGAGGTATGCTTATGTGCATGCAGTGACATGCAGTCAGGCTTGGGGACAGGCATGTGGGTCTTGTAGCCTTGGAGAGACCCAGACAGACTGCATCCTTGAAGCCAGGACTGGTGACGCGGCTAAATCAGGAAGGAGCTACCCTGTAGCAGTGAGCCTGAAGATGAGCCATGACTGCTGGTAGAAACTGATGTTCCCTTGAACAAGGTGACTGCAAGGGCAGAGGTGAGTGATAGTACCCAGGTTGACAGTGAGGCACTGCTGTCAGAAGATACCAGACTTCCTGTGGAAGGGGAGCTGGGAAAGTCACAAAAATAGAGTTGAGACAAGCACATCTCTCAGACCCTACATTACAAGGCTTGAGGGAGGTAGCTAGGGAGGTGCCTGATTGTCAAGGAAAAGGACAGTCTGTATACCGGAAATGTATAGAGAGTGGATCCATGATGGATGGCTAGAAGGTGAGGTAATACAGCAGTTGGTAGTGCCCAGACCCTACTGTCTGCCACTTCTAGCCATAGCCCAATGACATTCTTTTTGCAGGTCATATGGGCATAAAGCTTATCACGAGATATATTATGCAAAACTTTTATTGGCTTGGGATTGCCAGGGATGTCACTGGGTACGGCAGGACCTGTGAGCAGTGCTAAAAAGTAGGCAAGGCAGAAGGCAAGGTCAAAGCTCCTTTTATGCCTTTGCCTGTGATTGAGGAGCCATTTCAAAGGGTGGCTATGGAAATTCTGGGGCCTCTGAGTACCCAAGTTCCATGGGGAAGATGTATATCCTAGTGGTAGTACATTATGCTACTAGATACCCTGAGGCAGTGGCTCTGTCCTCCATTGAGGCAGAGAAGGTGGCAAATGCTTTGCTGCAGATTTATAGTAGGGTAGGTTTCTCAAAAGAAATACTGTCTGAAAGAGGTGCCAATCTCATGTCAGACCTGCTGGCTTGTTTAGGGGAGCGCTGTGGGGTGAAGCACCTAACAACCCACTATCATCCCCAGACTAATGGTCTTGTGCAGAGGGTTAAACTCTGCACTAAAGACTATGATACAGCCATTTGCAGTCCAGTTTAAGATTAGGTGAGACAAATATTTGCCCATTCTGTTTTTTGTTTACAGAGAGATACCCCAAGAATCCACAGGTTTTTCACCCTTTGAGTTGCTGTATGAGCATAGGATGAGGGGACCTTAACATTTGATTCGTGATAAGTGGGAGGGTGAGAGTGAATCCTACATGGAGTCTGTTGTGGTATATGTCCTAATCCTCAGGACAAGGCTTAGGGAGCTCATGGGCTTGGCTCAGGAGAACATGGCAGGAGCCCAACAGCCAAAAAGGCCTTGTATGACAGGAATGCTCGAGCCACAGAGTATGCTGTGCTACAGCAGGTGATGGTGCTCATTCCATCAGACACAATAAGCTGCAGGCCATTTATGAGGGACCTTTCAAAGTAGTAAGGAAGGTCAGTGATGTTAACAACATGGTAGAGATGCTAGGAAGGAAACAGGGGCTCAAACTGTTCCATGTTAACATGATGAAGCCTTACCATGATAAGGAGGCCCTTGTGCTGAATATTTGCAGTGGATGGCAGGAGGAGTCTGAGGGGGATCTGGTGACTGATAATCTCAGTGAAGCTCGGACTGACACCTCAGTTGGAGAGGTAGCAATGCCCCAGTGACTATCCCCTACCCAGGTTTGAGAAATTCGAGGAGTGTTATAGGTGGTTGGGGACATGTTCACTGGGAAACTAGGGTGCACCCACCTGGTGCGGGACCATGTGGACACAGGGCCCCAAAGACCTATCAAGCAGACCCCTTACAGCATGCCTCAGTGAGTCAGACTCCTAGGGAAGAGATACAGGAGATGTTGGAACTGGGAGTAATCCAGGTGTCTAGCAGTCCCTAGGCCTCCCCAGTGATGCTGGTACCAAAGAAGGATGGCAGCACCAGGCTCTGTGTGGACTACAGAAGGATAAATAGTCACACAGAGTCAGATGCCTACCCCATGCCTAGGACAGATGAAGCCTTAGAGAAGCTGGGTGTTACTAGGTATATGACCACTACTGATCTGATCAAGGGTTACTGGCAGGTGCCCTTGACTCCCAGTGCTAGAGAGAGGTCAGCCTTTGTGACTCCTTTTGGCTTGTATGACTTCACAAAGATGAAATGCAAAATGTGCCAGTGACTTGCCAGTGGCTGGTAGATCACATCCTTGCAAAAGCAGGAGATTATGCCCTTGTTTACCTGGATTATACTACCATCTACAGCCATTCCTGGCAAGAGCACCTTCAGCATGTGAGGGAGAGTCCGGGCAAAATGTCAAAGGCAGGGTTGACCGTTAAGCCCAGTGAGTGTCAGGTGGGCATGGCAGAGGTCTCATACTTGGGCCATAGAGTGGGAAGTAGTAAGATCAGGCCAGGACATGCCAAAGTGGAAGCTATTCAGGCATGGCTTGCCCCTGTTACCAAACAGCATGTGAGGGCATTCTTAGGGACAGTGGGGTACTACAGAAAGTTTGTCCCCAATTATAGTACAATAGCTGCTCTTCTCACAGACTTGACAAGGGAAAACAGGCCAGATAAGGTAGTGTGGACCACAGCATGTGAGGAGGCATTCCAGAAGCTTAAAGGAGCTTTGGGAGGACCCCCTGTGTTAGCCAGTCCAGATTACAGCAAATATTTGTTGTGGAGGTGGATGCTTCAAAACCATGGGGTGGGAGCTGTACTTAGCCAGGTTTCCTCATAAGAAGAGCACCCAATGGTATATCTTAGCCATAGACTCCAACCCAGGGAGGAATGTTATGCAGCTTTTGAAAAGGAATGTCTAGCCATAGTATGTCCACTGCAGAAACTTCAGCTTTATCTGTATGGAAGGAAATTCACTATAGTTACAGACCACAATCCCTTAACATGGCTATAATAAGCCACCTAGAAAAATGCCAAGTTATTAAGGTGGAGCTTAGTATTGCAGGCATATGACATGACAGTACAACACCATAGTGGGGGTCAGCAATGCCAACACAGATCGGCTCTCAAGACAGGGAAAGGGGTAAATATATTCCCAGATAGGCTTATTTCTCTCAACCCACATTTCTCAAGGGTCACTTGAAAAACTAGTTTGAGTCTTCAAAGGGGGTAGAGGTGTGACAATAGGAGGTACTGCCAGCCATCTCAGGAGAATTAGGGCAGTGGATGTACAACTTGTGCCAGCACAGCTAGCTGGAATTTTGTAAATGTCATTTGTATATCAAACTGATTTGTACATGTGCTTATGGTGAAAATGTATTTCTGAGTTTTTTTTCTGTTAAAATGCATCAACAGTGCACCCTGCTTGAATGAAAAGACATATACATGCATTAATGTAACTGAATTACTTGTTTATGTTTTAATAGAGGATACTGAGAGAGAGCAGAGGTTAACCAGCTAGCTTACTGTAAGAAAAATACGGGAAATGTAAATGAGCTGTTAAACCATTAAAATAGCACCCCACCATGCTGAACAGGACGGGAGGTAGTGGGTCTGAAAGAAGCCTTTGTTCATTAGCTCAGTAAAAAGAAGGGAAGCCCCAGTCACTGTCATAAACATTTAAATGTGTAGTGTAGACACCTATGCTAAATTCCTGTCTCAGCTTCAAAGGCAGATACTGTGAGAACCTACAGTCAGGTAACCAGATAAGATCATTCTGCAATTCATCTAGAATATTATATTTTACAGGGTGTAATCCCTACGTATTGAGTATTTTGTGTTAGAGAACCTGGACTAGAAAGACTGCTCAGAGTTCCCTGTGTGCTCTTAAGGGAAATTGGGCTTGAAGCAGACTGATGCTTCTGGAAATACTGAGTGTATCCATTTGTATTCCAAGTGCACATCCCTCTCCAGTGTTTGTGGTGAGGATTTAGGCTCCTTGATTACTAAGACAACTAGATATGGCAACTTGAATCTCATTGAATCTCACATCTGCTTCTCAACATCCCAATTGTTGAGATGAACTTTCTTTTCTTCTGCCTGATGTACAGCAAATAATTTTCCACAAAACAACTGATGACCCCATTTCCATTCCTTCAGAGTTTTATCAGGAGCATCTCTTTCTGCTGGTGTGATGCATACTTACTAATATAGGTCATGGCTGCTTTCTCATGGTCAGATTTGGAACATACACACAGTGCGCTCTTTCAATTAACATATCCGGTCAAGGAACACTTGTCAAATTGCTTATTTGTGTTTTCATAAAATTAAGGCAGTCTATTCCTTCCAATTTTTTGGTAAAGCAGAACACCTTAAGGATTCTCTATGTGCTCTGTCTTCTAACTGTATTATTTTTTTAAACAGTTCTTGAGAAGCTTCATGCTCAGACAAGCTTTCCTTCATTTTATTCTCAGACTTCTACAGTTTTATCAGATTATTTGAGTAGTTACTTAAAGTTTCTTCTATTTTTTTAAGACTTTACTCATTTGACTTTATACATTCTTCTAGTGTATCACTTATTTAAACACCTCTGAATGCATTTGATTTATTTTCCTCTTCACTAATAGACTCCATCCCCTGTACTAAATCTGGGCCTCCAGACCAATACCCTAGTATTGTCCTATGAACCTATGAAAGTTTAACTGCCTTTGTTGAACAGCAGCAAGATTCTTTTCAGTCACAGCTTTTTCTTCTCATTTTTGATTGATTTTCTCTTGCTTTCTCCAAATTTCTTATTCATTGGCATCTATGCAGTGTGTTTACTAGCCAGTAGCTGAACTTTACCCAAACTAATACCCTTTACTGCCTTTTTTAACAATTTGTCCTTTTTCACACTGGGAGAGCTCTAATCTCAGCATTCAGTGATCTTTAAATACGTATACATCAGCACTGTTATGTTATAAAACTTACAGGTACTAACAATGTACTATTTAAACAGAATATTCTGCACAAATTACAAGAACTGTATGGTTTGTTACACCAAGGTTTTATGAATGGCTTTTGATAGCATGTTGAAGAAAGAACTGCATTAACAGTTTCCAAATATTTGTCTAAACAGGAGAACAGAAAGGTACCAAGTGCGAAAAATCTCCAGCCAAGGGAATTAAAGACACAGAAACACCAGTTTAATGAGCACTTTCATTCTAAACATAAAAACAGGAACTTCATCTGATTAAACATTCACTCACCATTTCTTCTTTCTTTGGAAAAGGTAAGACCAGATATAGCATGAGGGGATTGGCATTCCAGGCTTTGAAGCCAGGGAGCTTCATTGAAAGATTGAAATGTATGCCTCTAGGCCTCCATGCATACATGATAAGATTTCAATAAATAACCCTTAAAACAGCTAAGTTATGAATTTGTTACTAGTTTTTTATACAAAACATGTATGTGTGGTAATTTCTCAGGTGCAGATGACATATTTTAAATGAATTTCTAAAATAAATGTTAATGTCAGTACATTTTGAATGGTTTCGGGCGGCCGTGGTGGTGCAGCAGTTAGCGTTGCCACCTCACAGCAAGAGGTTCTCTGGTTCGATCCTCGGCTGAGGTACCTTCTGTGTGGAGTCTGCATGTCCTCCCTGTGGTCGCGTGGGTTTCCCCCGGGTGCTCCAGTTTCCTCCCACATCCCAAAGACATGCTGTAGGTGGACTGGACACTCTAAACTGGCCATAGGTGTGAGTGCGTGTGTGTGTGTGCCTTCTGTGGAAGGTTGGGTGCCGGGCTGGCAACTTGACACCGTAAAATTCCACTGCCAATCATGAGCGGACAGTTGATCTGCTTTGGCGACCCCTGACTGGGAAAAGTCGAAAGAAGAAGAAGATGTTGAATAGTTTCAAAGGAAATATTTTTGCATTCATGTAATTAATGTTGTGGCCATATGGTGGCAGTAGATAAGTTTATAAAAGAGGAAATGGTGAGTAAATGTTTAATCTGATGAAGTTCCTTTTTTATATTTGGATTAAAAGTGCTCATTAAACTGGCATTCTTGTGGCTGGCAGCTTGTTTTAAATGCACATCACTCTCCCGGGTTAAAATCTCAAGACTTGTTTAAGAGGTGTCCGTAAACTATGACAAGTGAGATTCCTGTCTCCCTGCTTTGAGTACCTGTAATAATAAACTGGTCTCATGATTTACTGAAGACAAGACACTTTTTTTATATCATGTCAGTGTTTTCAACAGTCCTGATGCATGTGGATCTATGGAGAAAACTCACGTTTATGACTCAGAATTCATAAAATTTCAGTGCAGGTTTAAGTGAATTGTATAAGCTTCCAAAGGGATTTAAACAAGTTATTTTGCAATATATTTATTTCCAAGACGTCTCTTGCATAAGTTGTGGAGACAAAGGCTATAAACTGTTTACTTTTTGTATAAATGAAATCGTACAGTGACCAGCATTGTGTTGAAGCATTTTATTTTTTTTTCATTTGTGCATTATAGTCCATTACTATTGTCTCAATTATCCCAAAACCTGGAGAAGGGGCAAGAATCAAAAACAGATGCAACACACCATGTACAAATAATTTTAATACACAAGCAGACATGTTTTCACACATACCTTCATCAGGCTTACTGCACCTACAATGATAACACAATCATTTATAGAACAGTTCACTGCATTAATAATGGCTGACGTCACTCCATTACATCAATAAGCATTCACATTAACGATTCTAACACAAACATAATATTTAGTGTCTCAAACATTTTTCTTTTAAAGAGCAGTTTTAGTGACATTGCATCATGAAGTCCAGGGGGTTATACACTTCAGATTCTAAAATCTATGACAGTTCAACAGCTGTACAAGTCATCAAATCCCATCCCAACTAAACTAGCTCTAACACCTTAAACTTAAGAGACAGTGCTTAGAATTACATTCCATAACATGCCTTGCCAAGGCATTTGTATTTTTCCTATTTATGTTTGAAACATGCTTACAGATACACTTTTATGGGTATGATTAGTTTTTCTTACATAGTAGACTGTACATACCTGAAATCTAGCTAAACAAACCAATTTTACTGGTAGAATAAGCATAATGCTTAAATATTGTTTGCCAGTTTTTCATGGAAATAATCTATTGTACTATCAATGTGAATACAAAGAACAAGAGATTACTGCCTCCCTCCTTTCGTACAAGTAAAAGTATCTGTGCGATCTTGCAACAATGGACTTACTTCTATAGCATGGCTCCTGTTCAGATTCTTCTTATTCTTAAAGTTAATCTGTGGGCAGTACTAATAATCTCACTTATTCTATCACCTATAGTTAAACCATTCCAGTTCCTCTTCAATATATTACATATTCCATTCATATTTTATTTTATTTTACATTTGTTTACCGAGAAAGTCCGACTGGACACAGGTCCATTTTCAATGGAGGCCCTGAGGAGAAAAGCTCATTGAACATATTTCCCAATTTGATAACATTTATAGTTAACATCTGCTTACAGGGTGATGTCCACTGGCATCACCCCCTCTTCCCCTGGAGGGGCTCTGTCTCTGGGTATAACTCTGGGACATGCAGAACAATACGTGATTTCCACCTTCTGGTTGTAAGAAAAGGACCTCTGCAGGATGGAAAAATGGATTCTGATGGTAGAAAGGGTTTTCCCTTCCTGCTCCCTTCTGGTAAGAGTATCATTCACTTTGTATCCAAAGACCATAGACCCTTCAAATGGAGAATTCAGGGAGGATGTCTTTAAGTCCTTTGCAAAGTTAAATACATCCAGGCATTGTGAATGATAGCAATGCTGCCACCTGCTGCTCTCGATATGTCACTAGTGGCACTGGATAATAGGCACACTGGCACATCTGAAATGGACTGCATAGTAGTTAGCTGCAACTCCATCAACTTCCTGTACTCTGCAGCCATGGCACCAGAGAGAGACCTGAAAACTTCCTCTGTCAAGTCTCTCTGAAAATAAGTCAGGCGGGCCATATAGTTCAAAGACACATACAGAAAACCTCAATGAAGCGTACATTCATTTCCAAAATCTATCCCACACCTGAGACTTCCTGTTGAGGGGATGGACAGAAGAGTTTTCCTCAAGCAGTTCCTTTTTAGTGGCTGCTGCCACCACAATAACATCCAAAGGGGACCTGTAATCAATCCAGTGTGCCCTGTCCAGAGGAAACTAAAACTTTCTCCAGTTTATGGGGTATCAGTTCCACCACATCCAGTTCATAGGATCACAGGATCATAGGAAGTTACTTGGCTATTGGCCCTGAGGCCCTTACAAGCCTAGCCAAGAATTTAGCCCATGTTCCAACAAGTCATCACTCTATACCACTGTCAAGCAGGGACACAGGTGGTATCTCAGGGGTGTATTTTCTGTTCCCCATCCAGTTATCCAGGTTGCGCTTAAAAAGGTTTCATGAGTTAATCTGCTTTACATGAAAAGGGAGTCTATTCCACAAAAGGGGCAGTCTCTGGGACACAAATCTGTCCCGCCATCAAGTCCTACTGATGTCACAGACAGGCTGAGATCACGCATGCAGGTTACTTGAGTGGAGCTTTGTGAAGTACATGCTGAAAGGGGCATTGTACTCCATAATGAGTCTTATAAGGGAAGAATACAGGTATGTTATGACCACCTTGTCCCTGGATGAGATACCCTTACTAATGAGGTGGGCCATGTAAAAAGCTTTCCATACAGCGGAGGCAATATGGTGGTCAAAAGTCAGTTTGCTATCAACCTAGGTGCCCAAGTCCCTCACGACTGATTGCATGCTTAGTGCCTTACTATCAATTTAATCATTTCTGGGGACGTCATTCTCCTCAAAAGGCATGATGATGCATTTTTTGGCATTCAGTTTGAGGCCATGTTTCTGGCAGTAGTCATTTGTTTGTGTGAGACCCTCTTGGAAGATGTCCATATCACTAGGGGAATTGATGACACCACCTAGTTTGCAGTCATCTGCAAACTTGGTCAGCTATAGCCCACAAGATTTGGCCTGCACCTCTGAGAAGTATATCCCAAACAGAAGAGGTCCCAACACCGAACCCTGGGGTACACCGCTTGTTACGGGTCTACTACTTGAGGTGGCTTCCCCTATTTTGACTAGATGGGTTCTATCAGTGAGCCAGCTTGCTACCCATCTGGTAACATATGGATTTGATGCCTAGTTGAGATAGTTTATCTATTACACCTGAGTGGGGAATAGTATTGAAGGCCTTGGCCAGGTCAAGGTAGGTGGCGTACACCATCTTCCTCTCATCTATGGCCTTGGTGAAGTCTCAAAGTTATCAACCAAATTTTACAGGCATGACCTCCCCTTGACAAAACCAAACTGTGTGGGATCAAGTATATGGAGGAGCCAATGTCCTTGCTAATGATAATCTGCTCCATGGCCTTGCAGGTCAGGCTAGTTAGGCTGATGGGTCTATAGTTTCCTGGCTCGGTAGACTCTCCACCTTTGTGTAAATGGATGACAGTAGCTGTCCTCAGGCTTTGGTTGAATAGGGTGCCTAATGATACTGGAAGTTCCTGCCGGAGTTCATGTAGGATGCAGCCTTGGATGTCTTCGGGTCCCATGGAAGCTGTATTTTTTGCCTTTGAGAGGGCACTGATGACTTGATCCCTATAGATAATGAGTGGGGGGGGGAGCAGGTACTGGGGATGTCCTGTTTTACTGAAGGGGGGACAGAGGAGTGACGTTTTCACTGAACCTGTCTGCCAGCAGGTTGGCTATATCTACAGAGTTTGTGTATGTGGTGTCTTTGTCCACCAGTTCTGAGCAGATCTGGGCGCTTCCCTTGAGATTGTGGACATATGTGAAGAAAGCCTTATGATTGTCTTTAGTAGATATGGCCAATTTGGACTCGAAGTTTGCTTTGGAGGATTTCACTAGTGCTCTTATTTGCTTGTTCAGGCTTACGAGAGATAGCTTCCAATCAGACAGCTGCTCCTTCATGGTCCTGGACAGCAATTTTTTTCCGTTTATTATAGTTTATTTATTATATGTCCACCAGACAGGTTTACTCTTCCTTGAAAAGGAGGATTTCATCCTGTATGGTATTCCTGATTCCAAGTATCTATATAAATGCTCATATAGTACTTTGGTGTAGGTTTGGACATATGTGCCAGTTCCTGTGGAGGGGGAGGGGACTGTGAAGCTGTTTGTACCTTCCATCAGAAGGTTGTAATCAGCTTTAGAGAAGTTTTTTTTGTTTGACCCTAGCTGGGGGGGGGGGGGACTTTGAAAATGACTGCTTTGGGGTCAGCTCTTACCAGGGATGATGACAATGTAGGGATGCTGCAGTGGTTACTCATGTTGGTTAATACCAAGTCCAAGATATTTTCACCTCTTGTGGGGGTGTCAACCAACTGGTCCAAGGCATTCACATTGACAAAATCAAGAAATCTCTTGGCAGTTGTCTTTTGGCATGAATATTTCTTCAGATCTATGGCTGGATAGTTAAAGTCGCTCAGGATCAGGGTAAAGGGTTGAATCTTGATAGATTCGAAGAGGCCCAGATAGGTGGAGTGGGCATCTTGAATCAGAGTTGGCTATGATTTGAATAGGGATCTTGTCAATTTGTTAACTGCACCTGGAGTACTTCCTCTGCATCATACTGTTTGACCAGCCTAGAGGTGTGCATGTCTTTTATATATATTGGAACTCTACCCCCCTTTGTTTTGCTGCCCACGGTTTGGGGTCTGAATGAATAATAGGAGGAGTAACCTGGTATGGCTGGGGTGCTCTCCATAGCTTTGAGTATACAAATGTCAGCTTCTTCCAAAGTTAAGAATGCTTGCAATGAGTGCAGTTTCATGTTTAGACTCCTAGCATTTAGCAGCATGACCTTTAATTTACGTTTTGATGAAATTTACATGTTGGTAGTTTTGACCACATGGCATTGCCTAAAAAAGGCACTATGGGGGAGGCAAGATCCTCAAAGCCCACTGGAACAAAAGGTTGATTACATTGTCCATAGGGGAAACCACCAAGGATGTAAATGGGCCACATCCAAAGGCTTCAAGGAATACTGAGTCTTCCAGGGATGGGGCGGTGATGGACCAAATTCCCTTTTTATTTCAACAATTCTTGTGGGTCTCCAAAGGAGACACCTTTGAAGGGAGATCTTGGGGTCCTTTACCCCCTCATTGAAGTCAGTGTTTTTTGTGAGAGACTCTGAGGGGAGCCAAGATGCTTCCTTTTGCAATGATGTTTCTTGTGCTCCTCCATGGGGCATCCAGGGGAGGAACAGGAAGCATCAGAAGCCCAATGGCTGGGCTTGCTTGAAGCTAGTTGGATCTGTTTGTCCCATGGATACAGAATGCATTGAACCAAAACAGCAAGGGTTCAGAGCAAATATGGATGAGAACAAGTTGGCCCCAAGGAAAGTCTCCTTGAGTCTAAAGATCCAGACAGAAGGCGGCTGCTAGAGCAGAGCTGCTGTAGACCATGGCACCAACGGGGTAAGGACAGTTTCAGCAGTCTCAGAGGTGACCCTGATCCCAAACACTTGGCTCCGAGATCCTTCAAGATCTGACCGTCGGAATCAAATGAGGTAAAGACACGGTTGGAGTTGAAGACATCCAGACTACTGACTCTGACAGGGGCATACCTCTCAACATCTTAGCGCAATAAAACTGGACAAAAATTTGGAAGGCCCAAAAATAAAGACAGATTTTAAATATTGCTCTTATAAACTTAGAAAGTGTCTAGAATACCAGTATTTGTGCTGGCATGCATTTTCTGAAAGATATGAAGTCTGAAACTCAAATGTATGGCGTTATTTAGTGACTACAATCTTTAGTGATTTACCAACAAAATACATATTTTATGAGCTACAGACTAAAAATATCACGCAAAAATCTGGACATGTTTTGAAAATTTGGACAGTGAAGAGGTATGGATAGGGGTACCATGGTGGAGCACCCAGATCCAATACTACCTGATCCAAAGGCCAGACTGGTGAAGCAAATACCAGAATGTTACTGGCTAGCACAGGACCTACAACCCCCAGAGTTGGGGAAGCAAGACCAGCCATTAGCTGGATCTTGGTCTTCAGGAAGCTCTTCATCATTCTATCTGCATTTGCCTCACTGAGACTCCTTAAGGATGACACCGACCTAAAAGACAATAACACTAATGGCAGTCTCTCTCCAGTGGGAGGGTTGGTGATAAAGTATGAGGGGTCGTGGCTCAGAGAAGAACAGAAACAGTTGGCGACTGGTCCTAGTCCAATCCGAGCTCAGAGTGAAAGCAGCTGAAGATGGAGCCAAGGAATACAAAACCTTTGAAGCCGGACCCAAAACTAACAATGGATCTGGGAATCTCTTTTGTGTTTCCTTGGCACTTCCAGAATCCCTCTCTTTCCTTTGCCTTCTCTCTTCTATGCTTCTCTGAAGGATTGTTAGATAACTTTATGAGCTGAAGGGAGCCAATGAAGTGGTCAGTTCTCCTGCACTAGCAGGGAGAAGACCCTTTAGCTTGTGAGCCTCTTCCAAGTGAGTCAACCCCAAACAATACACACACATTTGACATGTGGGTCTTAGGATGGAATTTTGTGCCAGCATGCCAAGCAATTCTTAAAACCAGAGGGCTTGTTGGACATCCTGAAAAATAAAACAGTGGCACATAACCACTACAGACAAGAAAAAAATCCACAGCAAGACCTATCAATCAGACTAACACTAGGAAACAACCATTTCTCCCCAAGGACCAGAACCATTTAAAAAGACTGAGGAAGTAACTTTCTTCTTCTTTTTTTGTTTGTTTTAACACTCTGATGTGTCCTAAAAAGAATACATGACAGGAAACCACCAACCTTTCAAAAGTCCAAAAAGGAACTAAAGAGTTAAGAGAATATACACTACCTAAGAAAATATCAGTCTCAATCCATTATTCAACGTTCATCTTTTAGTTTCAATTCACCTCTCCTTATACATTCAAGTCACATTTTGATCAACATGTGGTTGTTGAAAAAGATCTCTGTGCTTGCCACTATATTTATGGATTTTCCACATTTCTTTCCTTTCATCTGAATCTTCTAATATTCTTTCTTTATTTTTTAGCACATTCGATTGCAGTCTGATTTTTGTCTACTTCGGTTTTATTTCCATTCCACCTTGACAGCGTAATGCTTCTGCTAAACTGAGCAAAGATGTCATCTTTGACTTCTCTTCATGTTTTAAAACTTTCGCTACATTTGGATCTGATGAGGTCATCAGATATGTATAGTCCTATGACTGCAGAACTATACAAGTAATCAATTTTGATGGTATACACAGAGTTTTTTATATCATTTGATAAGCATGAAGCTTTTATTTTTTGTGTGCAAACAATACAATCATTTTTGGGGCTATTGAAAAACCCCAGAGCTGTTAAGTAGAAAACAAAAAACAGCAAACTGATTCATAGCTTGGACTTTATTACTAGATGTCAAGGCAGTTTTCAGCATCAGTTTGTCTTCAGAAGTATTCCTTACTGAGTTTTATTTACACGTGGTCACGTTTTATTGTTGATCTTTCATCTGCTCTCAAATATTTATATACACCCTTGTGCTCAGGTTCCTTTGTATCACATTCCAGTCCCAGGTGATATTTTCCTGATGCTCCAGCTTTGCTGTTTTAAATGTTTTGGAACATTTATCAAGCCCACATGCCACTCTTATATCTTCTGTGAAAGTTTTAACCATTTGCGGTTATGCTTTTAAGTACTCATCTGATGAACTACATAGTTTTAAGTGAACCACAAAAAGTATACAAGATATCTTTAAACAAGTTTTTTTTTCTGGGAGCCAAATTGTAACCTTAGCTTAATCTGTCAAGTTCACAGCTCCATGGGTTAAGCGCATGAAAAACAGCAGTAGTTACAAAGAATCACCCGGATTTGACACCGTTTCATGGTCACTATAATGTAACTGATCAGCACAGGGTATACCTTAAACATATGTAAGTATTCCTTTATCCATGAATGAATGTGGGAAGCTGTCAAATGTTTTTTTCAATATATTCATGCCAAATTCTTCCCCTCTTTACAATTCACTATTATTTTTAAACAAGAAACATCTTTATTAAATTATTACATACGACATAGACAACCATACATTTATATCAATGAAAACAAACCACACTGACATAATCTCAGCTGCAAGTATTTTACATCACAAACCATAAAGACATAATCCTAGTTGCAAACAGTATACATCACACTAATTATCACATTATAATCTACCTAATCATTGTCATGCAAACGTTACATAATTCATTCAAGTCCTGCCTTCTTATAAACCTCACTCCTCCCCTGTATGTATTGTTCCCATGATTCTCATTTTTTTCCTAAGTAATTTGCTCCTACATTTTTCTAAAGATCCCAATTCTAGTTGTACCTTTGTTACTATATTCACTACTTCTAGTACAGCTGGATTAGACTTTGATTTCCATTTTCTAGTAACTGCTTTTCTGGCAGCTAACATAAATAGACTCACCAAGGCCTTCCTATGTCTAGGCAATCTGATTCTGTATCATTTCCATACTTACACCAAATTGCGCACCCAGTGAGAGTAGTCTGCAGGGAATCTTTAGTCTGCCAACTCATTACACACCCAGAAAATAGGTTCCCAATTACCTATTTCTTCCCCATCACACCTACAACATTTGATGTCTACCTGAGGAAAAATTCTCGAGTGTACTTGGGGTATAAAAAAAACTATGTAAACACTTCAGGCAAAGATCCTAAATCCTCTAGATTTTGTTGCACATTTGGGAGACATATATATATCCTCCATTGCTTCTTTGTGAATTGCTTATCAAATCTCTCTTCTCAATACTTTCTAACCTCTGATTGATTCTTATAGTTAAAAAACACACTTCTGGACTCCAAGGAATCCAAATAGAAGCTCCAACAAGAAAAAACACAAAAGATAGAAGCAGCCAAACTGGATTTAACTCTTCTTTACTGAATTCTGGTACCTTGGCCTTCGCCTTCACATGAAATATCATCACTTTGCTTCAACCAGTATATATACACACCCTAGTAATTCACACTGATTAAACAATTAATCAATGATGTAATGCATAATACATTTTCAACTTGACTTTGATAAATACAAAATTAATTAATACAAAAATATTAAATACAATACAAATAGTTCTATAATACTTTATAATAATTATTATATCTCTAAATTCATTCCGTTGGGAAATAAGGTTCTGTAATTCATAATAAATTTAGATTCCATATTTAATAATTTACTCTGAAAATTCCTATTAGCTTCCCCTAGTCCCAATGGTTTTGCCAAAATACTAAATTCAAAACCAGTGCATTCCCCATTGTGAAATTGATGAAAGTGACTGGCAACAGGACTATCCAGTCTGCTATTTCTAATGTCTCCCTAAGTGCTCCAAAATTCTTAGTTTTACCCTGCGTTTTGTCTGTCCTATGTACCATTTTCCATCTAGATTAATAAGATGGAGATGGTGGTAGGAACAAAAAGAGGATTATGAATAAACCATCATATAAGAGAAATAATTTCATGAAAATGGACAAAATATTTTTTGTGGATAAATGTTCTTCTTTTTCTTCTATCTTAAAAAGAATCTTATTAAATATGTGGCCAATTATCATCAGTGATGATTTTTTGAAAAATATAATTCCAAGTAATATCATTTTTTCTTATACTAGATGTAAAGATAGAACTGTGAAGAGAAAAAATGGTACATAGGACAGACAAAATGCAGGGTAAAACTAAGAATTTTGGAGCACTTAGAAGACATTAGAAATAGCAGACTGGATAGCCCTGTTGCCAGTCACTTTCATCAATTTCACAATGGGGAATGCACTGGTTTTGAATTTAGTATTTTGGCAAAACCATTGGGACTAGAGGAAGCTAATAGGAATTTTCAGAGTAAATTATTAAATATGGAATCTAAATTTATTATTAATTACAGAACCTTATTTCCCAAAGGAATGAATTTAGAGATATAATAATTATTATAAAGTATTACAGAAATATTTTCTATTGTATTTAATATTTTTGTATTAATTAATTTTGTATTTATCAAAGTCAAGTTGAAAATGTATTATGCATTACATCATTGATTAATTGTTTAATCAGTGTGAATTACTAGGGTGTGTATATATACTGGTTGAAGCAAAGTGATGATATTCCATGTGAAGGCGAAGGCCGAGGTACCAGAATTCAGTAAAGAAGAGTTAAATCCAGTTTGGCTGCTTCTATCTTTTGTGTTTTTTCTTGATTCTTATAGTTATCATGCAATATGGTTCTTATAGTTATCATGCAATATTTTATATGCTCTACTAATTATTCCATTTTTAATGGCAACTTCTGTTCTAGATTCTACTAAAAACTCTACTAGTGCTGGTCTTTCATTTAGGACCTCCCACTATTTCTTTCTGTTCGCCTATACTCTGCTATCAATTCTTGATCGGGAAGGCAATCTCTAACCTGCAGTCTAAATAAATTCTTGGCGTCTTCCCATTCTATTATTTCCCTTTAGTTACCTGCTCCTAATAATGCTGGTTCCTTTGCCAGTTTTCTCCAATAAATTTAAGCCCCCTTTTGCCTATTGTCTCTATAGCTAATTGTAGTTATCCCTATTGACAGAATCTCCTTTCTCCATTCCTGTGCTGGCTTAGCTCTTAGAATGCTTTCTGCTACTTTATGAATATAATATTCTGTATGATTATTGTTATTCTCCTTAAAGTTCTTTTCAGCTTTTCCCGGTTAGGGGTCGCCACAGCGGAACTCCGGTCTGCTAATGATTGGCAGTAGATTTTTTTTATGGTGCAGAGTAGCCAGCCCGATGCCCAATCTTCAGCGAAGGCATGCCCATTCACGCATGTCTTTTGGAGGCCACTCGACTGCATCAAAATCCCAGTTTCTCCACGTTTCTTGAGATTCCTTCCTGTTTCATCATCATCCCTTTCCACTCAGAATTATAGGTCTCTGCTTGTGCTATGGACAGAAACCTTAACTGTGTAGCTCTGAAATACCCCTTCAAATAACATAATCCCAATCTGCCTTGTTCTACTGGAAGAATCATCTTATCCCACTTGACTCTTGCTGTTTTCACTCCCAGATAAAATCCTTAAGCTCTTTATTAACTGCTATCCAAAACTTCTCCTCTGGTTGAAAAAAAAATGTCTGACCTGTGTATAAGACTAAAGGTATTAAAAACATTTTAACTGTTTGTATCTTCCTACCCATATCCATATAAAAGAGCTTACAATTTCTCATTTTTTGCCTTGCCTTTTGTTTTTGTCTCTTCCCACATATCCATAGCTGCCAGACTGGAATAATTTTTTTTTCTTTAAAATAAGAAACATCTTAACCAAACCATCACCCACGACATAAGCTATGTTCCCAGACGCAAACACTACACATCCCAAACTACACCTACACAACCGTAGCTGCAACACCACACATCACACCCAATATATCTAGTCACTGTCAGTCAACCACCATACAGCTCAATCAAATCCCACCCTCCCCCAAACTTTGCTCCTCACCTGCATGCACACGTCCCACAGCTCTCATTCCATCCTGCACAATCCAGTCCCACCCTTCTCCAAAGATCCCAGCCACAGCCCCTCCAACGCTGCCACCATCCTCACCACTCCCAGTACAAGTTGGTCCAGACCCCAACCTCCACCCTCCTGCAAATGCCCCCCCCAGCAGCAATCACAACCAGACTCAGCAAGGCCTCATCATGTCCAGGTAACCCCGAGCCTGCACCACAGCCCCAAAAAAATACCTCCCAAGCTACCCCAACCGGCCCACCCAGCATCTCCAACAGAGCAGCCCGTAGGGAACCCTCAAAGTCCACCAACCCACCACACCCCCAGAAAACATGTTCCCAGCCACCTCCCATACCCCCACCACACATCCAACACCCGCCATCCATCAGAGAAAAAACTCCTCAAAGTCCATTTGGGCTACAAAAACACTCATGCAAGCACCTCCAGGCAAAGATCCAAAATCCTCCAAACTTTGTTGCATACCTAGGAGACATACATACATCCCCCTATTAATTCCCTGTGAACTGTCCATCCAATCTCTCCTCTCCGTTCTTCCCAACCCCCTCCAACTGACTGCCACAGCTGTCATGCAACATTCCACATGCTCCACCAATCACTCCCTTTCCAAAGGCAAACCCTGCTCCAGACTCCATCAAAAATTCCACCAGCACTGGTTCCCTGTCCAGGACCCCCACACTCCCCTCCCACCCACACCCCGACACCAATCCCCAACATGGAAGGCAATCTCCAGCCCACAGCCTAAACAAGCTCTGGACATCCTCCCACTCCACTCCACTCCAGCCACCCGCGCCCAGCACCTGGTTCCTTTGCCAGCTCCCTCCAACATACTAAAGCCTCCCTGCCCACAGTCTGCACCACCAACTATAGTCACCCCATTGGCAGAACCTCCCTCTCCAACCCCTCCCTGGCCCAGCTCACAGAAGACCCCCCGCCACTCCATGAATATAACATTCCGCAAGACTACTGTCACTCTCCCAAAGGTCCACATCCAAAATCTCAGTCCCTTCCCACCACCACCCCCCTCCATCTTGAATTATAGCTCTCTGCCAGTGCTATGCACAGGAGCCCCAACCATGCCACTCCGAAACACCTCCCCAACTTGGGCAATCCCAATCTGGCCTGCTCAGCCGAACAACAAGCTCACCCTACTTGACTCCTACTGCCTTCCCCTCCCAGACAAAATCCTCCAGCTCCTTATTAATTGCCATCCACAACCTCTACTTCAGCCAACAAAAACATGCCTGACCAGTATACAAGACCAAAAGGACTAAAACATTCCAACTGCTTGTATCCCACTATCAACAATCATACAACAGTCTCCACCCTCTCAGTCATAGGTTCATAGGTTGGTACTAGGCTATCGGGCTTAAGGCCTATACAAGCCTAGCTATAACAATTCCCTGGCTATTTCTTCCCACAGTATTTACTTCCCTGGACCTCTTTGCAGATGACATTGTGTTGTACCTAACGGGACCGGGGGGAGGGGCATTGTATCATCCTCTGTCTAGTCTCCACCCACACATCCCCACCCACCACACCAGCATCACTTCCAATTCATACTCCCAAACACTCCATTCCACCATGTCCCCATAAATATGGATACTGCCAAACCAACCCGTATGTAAGCACACAATATACCGCCACTGCCCCCGTTCATTCTTCATAAATTTTGGATCCCGAAAATGCTCAAAACCATCCAACATGTTCTACAGCACTGCAATGTCCCCCGTCCCCCCCGTCCCCCCCCCCGGTCCCGTTAGGTACAACACAATGTCATCTGTAAAGAGAGCAGGCCTTTAGCAACCACCACACCAACTACATCCCCAAATCACTGAGTTCCCCATCCTCTCTGACAATGGTTCCAAATACAATACAAACAACAAAGGGGAGAGAGAGAGGATACCTCAGCCTGCCCAAGCAGAGACCATCAGAGAGACCCCACCCATCCCAACCCTCACCCCATGATCCGCCATATATCCTCTCAATCAACTCCACAATTTTATCAAGGAATGCAAATGCCTACACGTCTCCGCTCACAAAATCCCAGCCCACTCTGTGCATCAAGACCCATCTGCAACAGCTGCACCCTCCCACATTCTGCCCCATCCATGCCATCAAACATTTGCCTCCCCTCCACAAAACCACACCTAGCCATATCCACCAACCCTGGCATCATTTCTGCCACTCTTCCAGCCACCGCAGACAAAATCATGATCCAGCATTGAGATGGGCCTGCATGAAGCTGGATCTGATGGCTCTCCAACCTCCCCAGGTAGCACAGCCACCACCATTTTCCTCCAGGATGCTGGCACCCTTTCCCCTCTCAAAACACTGTCAAACAAAACCCTCCAGATCTTCACCAGCCTCTAAATCTTCATAGGAACACCATCCAATCCCAGGGACCCTCTAGTAGATTGGCCATACATCACCACACCAGAATAATTTTAATCCATACTCCTAAATACTCCATTTTATTATGTTCCCATAAATATGGATATTGCTGAACCAATTCATGTGTGAGTACATAATTTACCGCTATTGCCTTTATTTTATCTTTCATTCATTTTGTACCCCGAAAAGATTTGAAATGATCTCAAAATGTTCTACAACAATGTAATGTCCTTTTCTGATTTTGTCTGGCATAAACTAATATCATCTGCAAATAAAGCTAGCTTTTCTTGACTACCATACCAATTATACTTTTGCATTTCTGAGTCCCTTATTTTCTTTGCCAGTGGTTCTAAATATCATGCAAATAACAATGGGGAAAGAAGGCACCTCTGCCTGGTTCCTCTGCTCAAGCAGAGATTATCAAAGAGGACGCCGCCCGCTTTAATTTTTGCCTCCAATTTCTCATATATTCTCCTAATCAACCTTATAAGTTTATCAGGGAATGCAAATACTTTCATTGCCCTGCTCAAAAAGCCTCGGCTTACTCTGTCAAATGTTTTCTCTGAATCAAGACCTACCAACAACAGCGGTATTTTCTTGCATTCTGCTTCTCTCTGGATCATCAATGTTCTATTAATAAAATAAATATGGTAGGAGTGACACACAGTAGATACACTAACAGTTCATCTAACGTCCCCAGAACATCAGTAGTCCAAATAAACCAGCAGTTAAATACTGTAGGAAAAAAATGAAGACTCGTTCAGCTCAAGGACGGATTTTATTAAAATAACAAACGAATGCAGGTTAGCGCTTTCACCATACGGCTTCTTCAGACCTATTGACATTCCTGAAATCCTCCAGTTTAAATCTAAAAACTGGTGGGAAAAAACATTCTCTCTTAAAGTGCCAACTCTAAGACAGATACATAAACAGATATACAACTTCTCTAAAACATGGGATCATAATTACATACACATATACCACAGCATATGATTTATGAATAAATATATATATATATATATCTCTATCTGTGTATATATTAAAAATGTATATATATATATATATATATATATATATATATATATATACAAGTTATGTATAAAGCCTTTGTACATGCACATATAAAGGCAAATACATGTACTTAGAACCTATAATTATATGAATGTAAAAAGTATGTGTATATGTGTAAAACAAGAAGAATATATATCTATAATGAATATATATATATATAAAAGACATAAGAATATATGTCTGAGCAAACCATATAAATATTGTAAAAGGCAGACCATTCAAAATAGAAAATAAAATAAAAAATAAAAAATGAAAAATATTGGGAATATATCGACATAATAACCTTCATTATACTAATAAAAGCCTGAAATATCAGGCTCTCAACCTCCTTGACTTAAGGAAGGGTTTGATCGGGACCTTACCATTAAGATCTGGATGTAAATCAGACCTCAATCTCATAATCCATGTAGTTTCTCTAACTTCAGTGTATGTCCTAATATCACCTCCTCTCAGTCCTATACAAACCTTCTCAACTATCTTAAATCTAAAGGTATGAGACTTACCATTTTCTGCCACATGTTTCGCTAGGGCATTGACCCTCGAGGCTATCCTGATGTTGTACATGTGCTCACGCATCCTATCTCTTAAACACCTATTGGTTTTCCCTATATAAAACACATGGCAAGCTTCACAACAAGCTAAATAAACCACATTTGTGGACATACAATCCCCTCTAACCCGAAACGTATAAGACCTCAAATTGATGGGATGCGTAAAAATAGGATCAGGATCAATCAAATGGCAAAAGTTACAGTGACCACAAGATTGTGTGCCATAGGGTGTCCCCATCTCTCCTTCTGATATCCCTTTAGGGTAACAGAGCAACCTCTTCAAATTCTTTTTATTTTTATAAATAAACCTTGGGGCTATACTCACAATTTCCTTAACTTCTGGGTCTACTAATAAAAAATCGGACATGCCACTTTATCATATTTCATTCCTCCTGGGACCTATGCCTAGAATCACTAACACTATCCATATTACTAGAAAAATAGGGAGCTGCTGCCCCATGTCTCAATGTATCTATGCCTGACACTCCACTATCTATATCACTAATGCTATAAGCCATGGTTTATTTATAAAAATAAAAATAATTTGAAAAGGTTGCTCTCTTTTTACGCATCCCATCAATTTGAGGTCTTATACGTTTCAGGTTAGAGGGGATTGTATGTCCACAGATGTGGTTTATTTAGTTTGTTGTGAAGCCTGCCACGTGTTTTATATAGGGAAAACCAATAGGTGTTTAAGAGATAGGATGCGTGAGCACATGTACAACATCAGGATAGCCTCGAGGGTCAATGCCCTAGCAAAACATGTGGCAGAAAATGGTGAGTCTCATACCTTTAGATTTAAGATAGTTGAGAAGGTTTGTATAGGACTGAGAGGAGGTGATATTAGGACATACACTGAAGTTAGAGAAACTACATGGATTATGAGGTGATATTAGGACATACACTGAAGTTAGAGAAACTACATGGATTATGAGATTGAGGTCTGATTTACATCCAGGTCTTAATGGTAAGGTCCCGATCAAACCCTTCCTTAAGTCAAGGAGGTTGAGAGTCTGATATTTCAGGCTTTTATTAGTATAATGAAGGTTATTATGTCGATATATTCCCAATATTTTTTATTTTATTTTCTATTTTGAATGGTCTGCCTTTTACAATATTTATATGGTTTGCTCAGACATATATTCTTATGTCTTTTATATATATATTCATTATAGATATATATTCTTCTTGTTTTACACATATACACATACTTTTTACATTCATATAATTATAGGTTCTAAGTACATGTATTTGCCTTTATATGTGCATGTACAAAGGCTTTATACATAACTTGTGTATATATATATATATATATATATATACATTTTTAATATATACACAGATAGAGATATATATATATTTTTATTTTCATTTATTTTTATTCATAAATCATATGCTGTGGTATATGTGTATGTAATTATGATCCCATGTTTTAGAGAAGTTGTATATCTGTTTATGTATTTGTCTTAGAGTTGGCACTTTAAGAGAGAATGTTTTTTCCCGCCAGTTTTTAGATTTAAACTGGAGGATTTCAGGAATGTCAATAGGTCTGAAGAAGCCGTATGGTGAAACCGCTAACCTGCATTCATTTGTTATTTTAATAAAATCCGTCCTTGAGCTGAACGAGTCTTCATTTTTTCTCTACAGTATTTAACTGCTGGTTTATTTGGACTACTGATGTTCTGGGGACGTTAGATGAACTGTTAGTGTATCTACTGTGTGTCGCTCCTACCATATTTATTTTATTTTACACTCTTGTGCTTGGCTTTTTTGGTGGGAGCATTTACTCTGTACAGGCACTACACTAAAGGAATTAAATGTTCTGTTAATGTTGTCAAATGTTTATCTCTCTTCCTCAAAACCACACTGAGCCATATCTATCAATTTTGGCATCACTTTTGCCATTCTTTTAGCCACTTTTGACATAAACACTTTAAAAGCATGGCTTAGCACTGAAATGGACTTGTATGAAGCTGGATATGATGGATCTTTACCCTCTTTAGGCATTAGAGCTAACGCAGATTTTTTCCAGGATGCTGGTACTTCTCATCCTCTTAAAATACTGTTAAAACCCAAATATGTATTAGTTTTTTCCATCCTAGCTTCCAAACTTCCACAGGAATGTCATCTGTTCTTGGGGACTTTACTGTAGATTGGTTAAACATCTCCATTTTATTTCATCTCCTCCTATCCTAAGTGTTAGTAGTTGAGCCTCATATACCTCTAACCTTTGCATAATTAATTTGTCAATAAACATTTCCATTTGTACCTTTTCTTGATTCCCATATTCCTCTGCTTTATACAGACTTTCACAGAATTTCCAAAATACTCCTACTACCTCTACAGGGTCACTTGTTACCTTCCTTGTTATAAGCTCCCTAAGTTTGGTGACAGCCCTTTCTACTTTCTGTTGCCTGAGTCGTTGTGCTAAAAGTTTTTGTGCTCTAGAGTTATTATCAAAAAACAGTTGCTTAACAGGAATCTTTCTAAACATGTGCATATTATCGAGGTAATCTCTTATTTTCTGTTTAGTATTCCACATTTGCTCCTCTTCTTGTTCTGGGAGATTCCATCTATTCTGCAATAGTTTAACATTTGTCATCCCCTCTAAATAATTCCTGTTACCTCTTAACCATATCTCCCTTTCTTTTATTTCCATCCTATTTTTAAACTCAACTTTAAATTTATCCCGCTCCCTAACTATATTTTCAGAAGAAATTTCAATGTTCTTTAATACAGCCTGAATAGTTTCCACTACCTATTCCTTAAGTTCTTCTCTTTTTAACAGAAAGGAGGGAAAGCACCAGTGACTCATTTTTACTTCATTACCCTGTGTTTTATTTTTATTTATTATTGGCACATGATCTGAAATAGTTACTGAGTGCATATCAAGACCTTTAATTAAATGCACATGTTCCTGTGAAATATAAATTCTGTCTAGTGTAGCCCAGTTTTTGTATCTTGGAGAATAGGAATAATATGTAAATTCACTCCGAACTCCTAGTACTGAATTCACATCTTCCATGCCAAATACTTTCATAAACTTCTTCAAAGGTCTACCCTCCTTTGTTATATTTTCCATTCTGGGCCCCCCAGATATTTCACTGCTGCAAATATAATTCCAGTACTCACCTATAAGTAATATCCTTTGCTGAAACTGATTACTTCTCCCAGAATTTTCTTAAGCTCAATTATAGCAGTTTTAGGTGGAATATTAATACACGTCAGTGTAATCCTCCTCCCTTGCCAGAGCCCCTCAGTACTACAAATCTCCCAGTACTATCTTTTTATCCTCTTCTATCAATACTGGAGCTCCTCTCGCAGTTAACATAAGTACGCCTCTTTTCATTTGTACCAGGTAGTCCACTGAATAACCATCCTAAAAACCTTTCTTTGTCAAACTCACATGTTCAGTTCTTTCCAAGTCTGTCTCCTGTAGCATAGCTATTTGTACTCTTCATTTTTAAGACAGTTCATTACTCTTTCTTTTTTGTATTTATTTATAAAGAACATTGATGACATTAAAAGACATTATAGAAAGCATCATTTTAAAAAGTTATTATTCCCATTTTTTATGCATAACAGCTTTTTTAAATGTCTAGTTCCAGCTTTTGTGTTTCATGCATACACTGTTTGGCAGATTGAACTTTTATACATTTGTTTCTTGTCATATCCATTTGAGCCTATGTCGCATCTTACAAAACATTTGTATTACTAAAAGCTCTCAAAACAAAAAAAAATACTCACTAAAACCTATTAACTTTATACTAGCACACAAAACCATGTACATCTTCAAATACTGAAGTTCTACCCTCCTAACATGAGCAAATGCCCCAAACTGACAGCCACATTCATAGACTTGAGTTAACATACAAGAAAGGTTATTTATGCTGACACACATGGTGTAGCCTTTACTTCTACTAAGTGCTATCTGTTTTTGTCTTATCTTTATAGCTCTCCGGGCTAGGAAAAACACTTGAATGCTTTCAAAGAACATTAACTCCTAGGGAATTCCTCTTTATCAAATTGTCTGCATGGAGACATGAGGACCCAATATAGAACTGCTACAAAGTATACATTTATTTGCAAGAAAAAGCCTTATAATATTATATTTCAATATTCTTTTTAATTTACTTGCTTTCTCTTAAAATGATTACTAGACCAAACTAAAGGTTTTTATCCAATCATTCCTCCATGTAAGAATGAGAAAAAGCACAATAATTTTTCTTTTGTCATGACTGTTTAACCAGACTTTTTTTTTTACAATTGCAGTGTCTACATTTCTTAAAACTGAACAAGATGAAAGTGAGAAGGGGAAAGAAAAACACAGGAGCACCTGTTTACAATAGTATCTCAATTACACTTAAAAATAACTGAGACATTTTTACTTTACAGCATGCAAAGAAAATCATGCACTATAAAAATAGTACTATTAAGAAAAAATGTTTTACTCACAGTTAACTTTCTCCCTCCTCTTCCCCTCCCCCAAGTATTTTTCAGAACGGTAATAATATGAAGTAGGGCATATGCTTTAGAGTCCCCAACGAGTCCAACACAGTCCAATATTTCCAGATTTCCTTGTTCTGTCATACTTTACAATTATAATTATTACTTTGTAATCCCACATTTCATTTGTCAATTTCCAAGTAACTATTTTTATTCCTGTTTATCTCCACCTCCCAAATTCTCTCTTTGCTTCATTTCTAACATAGTCTAGATTCTTCTAGTCAACTCTCATGCTTTCTTCCTTCTCTCCAGCATTTTCCATTGAAACATTGGAAAAGGTTTCACTTGCACAGTCTCTTGGTGGTCTTTATTACCAGAAGAACAAGAAGCAGAACCTCTTTCTGTTGCACAGCTCACGTTTTGCTGGACATACTTTTGTATTTCCCCCTTAGCATGGACTTCATCAAAGAATGATTTTGTCCCTCCAGGGAAGAATATTTTGAAGACAGCTGGGTACAGCAGTTTGAATCTCATGCCTGCTTCTCAACATCCCCAGAAAAGTGGAATAAATTTAGCCCTCTTCTGCCTGGTGTATATAGTGAGTAATTATTCTCCACAAACACTCTGCTCTCTCCCACTTTTAGTACTTTGTCCTTCTGCTTCTTTTTCATAGCCAGGTTTGGAGCATACACACAATGTGCCCTTTAAATTAACAACTCTTGTTGTGGTATACCAGTACAGTTGCTTATTTGTGCTTTCATAAAATGAATATAGTCTGTTCCTTCCAACTTCTCTGACACAGTTGAAAATCTCAGATTTTCCCTATTTCCTCTGTCCTCTATTTCTATTATTTTTTTTGAAACATCTCTTCTTGAGCAGTCTCATACTCAGCCAGCCTTTTCTTCATTTGACCTCCGATTTTTACAGTTTTATCACCTCATCTGAATGAATATCTTTTTAAAGTTTCTTCCATTTTTCCAGCCTTTTGTTTTTCATTTACTTTAACCAGGTATGTGTGCAGTTGTCCTATACTTTCCTCTAGGGATTCCGGCGTGTAGCTCGCAAGACATTTGCCTGCGAGCTACATCGCCGAAAACAAACGGCTGCATCAGCACTTTGCCATAGTGCAAAGAGGCTGAAAAGCATAGCCGCTGCAACTATAATCTATGGACGGGCAGCTGAAGCCATACGGGCTGTGTAACGCATTCCTTCTTCTCGTGCAAGGAATGCATTTATTTAATTATTTATTTATTTTGTTGCCAGTACAACAAAACAAATAAATAATTAAATAAATGCATTCCTTGCATGAGAAGAAGGAATGCGTTACACAGTCCGTATGGCTGCAGCTGCCCGTCCATAGATTATAGTTGCAGCGGCTATGCTTTTCAGCCTCTTTGCACTACGGCAAAGTGGCAAAGTGCTGATGCAGCCGTTTGGTTTCGGCGATGTAGCTCGCAGGCAAATGTCTTGCGAGCTACACGCCGGAATCCTTCCACTAGGTTACTGGAAGTCATGTCTGGAGCTTGCAGTAGCGGATTTTCTTTTAGGTCCTCTGTAATTCTTTATTTCCTTTTTCCTGGCATCCAGGCACTGCACTTATTAGCCAGTTATTGAAATTTACCCAGAAAAACAATGGTCTACTGGCCATCTCTGCTGAGTTTCCTTTTTCACACTGGAAGAGCTAAAATTAAGCTGTTACTCAATGTGCTGCCATCTTGGAAGTCTTACAATTCTCTTATAGCTTTATTCATCAACAAATAATCTTTGTTCCATATATCTTTTTGTTACCCTTTTGTTCTATTTCCATAACTGAGGTTTTTTTTCCATAAATGACTATAAACTCAGTCTGCATGAATTCCAGGGGTCTATATTACTTCATCGAAGGTTCACTTCAGTGAATCTTTCTCCATCGAATCCTAACCATCAAACGTTCATTTCAGCAAACATTCATATACAAAAAAAATTACATAGGGAAAGGAAGCAGTTGGCCAGCAGCACAAATTTTCCCTTTTCCCTACTGTAGTGAGATCTCAGAGTTCATAGGTTCATAGATGTGTATTAGGCCAATGGCTTTAGAGTCTTTACAAACCTAGCCCATAGAAGTGCCCTGGCATCATGCCAATGTTAGTTCCCCATGCCTCTATCAAGTAGACCCACTGGAGTGATCCCTGGGGTGAACTTTCTATTTCCCATCCACTCATCAAGATTTCTCTTGAAAGGGGCCAGTGAAGTGCTCTGCTTGCCATGTATGGGAAGTCTGTTCCAGAGCATGGGCAGTCTCTGGGTTATGAACCTATCCCTCCAGCATGTTCTGTTGATTGTGGTAATGAGATTGAGGTCCCTGGAGCATGCGGTGCAAAGGGATTGGGACTTCTTTAGGTGTAACATTTCTAACAAGGCTGAGTCAGAGTTGGTATATGTAGTTAAGGGGGGTGTGAGGGGCACAGCCACCCACATTGTGGGGTGTGAAGTGCAAAGCCTTCCCACCACCACTTTGGTGGGTTTTACATATTATGGTGTCTGTTCCGGTGTTGTTTTGGCCAATTGCTGAGTTTTCCTGTTTAAATTTTTGTTGGATGGGAACGTTCACTGAAATAAACATTCACTGGTTAGGGTTCAATGAAATGAACCTTCAATGAATTAATATAGACCCTGATTCCAGTAAAAAGTTTATATATTGTCGGAAGGAACGTTATTGGACATCAGTAATTAGGATGGGTTGCTGTTTCACTCTTAAGGACTACCACCTCTTTTCCAGTTGTTAACAAGGTTGGTATCTGTTAAGAATGCATAGATAAGCATTTTTTCAGGGATAAACCTTTGTGTAAAGATGTTAATGCTTTTAGCCAGAAGTCAATACAGCATCTAGGTCTGGGGTTTTGCCGTTAGAAGTTTGCTTAATTTTGTCTCAAGTTCTCCAGTGGTTGCTTCATCCAGTTTCATGCCCTCTACATTAGACCCCCTTTACGCTTTTGTTTAATTCTTCTATCCATTTAGCATCTTTGTTATTTTAAATGGGATCTTCATAAATACTTCTCCAAAGTGTATTCCTTCCTTTTGCTTTGTTTCCCAATTCTCTATAAAATCATTTTTGTCATTAATGAATTGCTTATTTTGTATATTTACCTTATATTTATCTGCCTACCTTCAAAAGTTTTTTCTGCCTGTATTGATATTTTTAGTATATTCTTGGAAATACTGTATGACAGATCTTGGTCTGTTCTGCTACTGTGTGTTGCCATTTATCACATTTGTCTAAGTAGTTTTGATGACCTGTTCCCTTTTCTATGTTCTTCTAACAGTGACACTTCTTGTCTTAGCTGCTTTATAGTTTTCTCTAATCAATGTTTCCATGGTGGCATTTTACTGGTCTCCTTCCTTTCCTTTGTTACTCTATGTTTTTATGGTAGCACTTTATCTTTTATTAGTTTAGCTACATGGTAATATATCCTACTTATTTCTGTTCTATCACATGAACTTCTTTATTAGTCCTGATTGTGACGACCCACCTCTGGACCAGTAATCAAAGAGCCTCAATCCTCACCACTGGCCCCTGTGGGAAATGTACACTGGGAGGATGTCAGGTACACACACAGTATTTTCAGATGCAGCTCTCTGTATCAAGTGCAATTTCCCCTTAAGAGCACAGAGACCACAGTCATTCTGAGGCTGGTTTCTCCCTCTTTCTCCAGATCTCTAATAAGCCTTCCCACTGGCACAGCTATAGAGTTGAGATCTCTGCTGAGTGACCAAGCTAAGAACTCCAGCACCCTCTCTGCCCAACCAGTGCTTCGTGTTCCTGCCCAAGTAATTGACACACACTCTCTGAGGTTTGATTTACATAGACATACACACACACACACACCTGGGAAAGCCTGGCATAGGTTTACTAGCTATGCCCACTTTTGCCATATTATAAGGTAGTTATCACTGCCACCAGCCAACCCCTTATCAGCTACTTTAAGGCCCTTAACAAAGGGTGTCCAATCTTACTGTGTAATATTAATATTATTAGTATTAACACAAATGACAGTTTGACCAAGAGCAAAGCTATTATAAGTGGCCCACACAGTGTCACCAAATAAATATGCAAGTACTCTCAAAACTTAAATATCTCTAGACAGATCAGCCACAATTAAACATTTAAATATATTTAATAATAAATAATAAAAGAACAAGAAAACACTCAATATACATTCAAAGTGACATCAGAGTTCAAAATCACAGGACATATTTAAAACAACACTGCAAGACAGTCTCAAATAAATAAAAAAATATATTTAGCTAAGCTTTGCTACATTCCTGACTATATCCAAGAGAACTGTACTGTTCCCTAGAAACTTACTTCATCAGAGCAAGACAGATGTGGTGAATGGATCTTCAAGTTGTTGTCAGGTCCAAGACAGAATGCAGAATCCCTTGTCTCACTAAAAGACTTCTCAAATTAATATCTCAAATATTACTGCTGGGATAGCTTGCAGAATGACATTTCTTGTAATCTGACTCTATCCGAGGTGAAACCCCCACTGCTGGAAGCTGACAGTATTTAGCATCTACCTATGAAAATCATAAAACAATTAAATTCCTTCACATTTCAAGACCAGTAATTATTTTACCCTAGAGACAATACAGAAAGCTCCCTAGTTTTAGACATTGTGTCTCCTTGCTGCATTGAAACTGAAAGGTACCATCTTTTATGGTGTAGCCATAACACAATTTCATTTCAGTTATTTTTCTGAAGTTAACCTCCTCTACTCCAGTTTCTACTGTTAAAATATATACATTTAAACAGTTACAATAATGCATGTACATTTCTGTTCTTTTCCAGTAGGGCACACTGTGGTTACATTTTAAGCACAAGCACTTTAAAATACCTTTTTAACACATCTGTACAGACCAGTTTGATATACACATGACATACAGTTCTAATACAGTTGAAACACAAGCATCTTATATAGATCATGTTGATATTCACAAATAAATGACATATAATTATTTACAAAATTCCAGACAGCTGTGCTGGCTATATCCCCCGTTTGTCACACTGATAACTGTGTTTATCTGTTTTACCAATCTTCTCACATTTTGGATCTTATTTATTTTGTGTAATCTATTTTTTTCATCAATTTTAATATGCCTATCTACCTCAATTAAATCGAGTAGATCTTCCCTTAAATCATTTTCTTCTGGATTGAGAAGGCCTTCTTTGCACTCTATTTCCTCTGAGTAATCTACAGAAAGTTAAGAAAATCTTTCTGTGACATACCCTCTTCAGATGCACCTTGCTTCATCTGCTACTCCTTCGCATGGGAACCCTTTGGCACATCACTCTTCAGCATTATCTGTATCAGACTTGCCACTGTTTCCCACTCCTTCCTTGGCTATAAAACTTCAGTGGAACTTTCGTAATGGGCTCCTACAGAAGACTCCTGCTACAAGTCTTCTTCAGATGCCTCCTGCTCCTCCTGTTGCTCTTTAATCTGTAGACCTGTAATTTCAACATCCTGCGACATTACCTGCATTGGATTCTCCACACTAAATCCTTCACTTCGCAGACAACCCATAACTTCAATATATATTTGTTTAACTTGTAGCTTACTAGTCATTTCTTCTATATTCCCCTTTCTTCTTCTTTCAGCTGCTCCCGTTAGGAGTCGCCACAGAAGACAGTACAGTTGTGTACCTACCATAAATGTAGATGTTCGAGTGTATTCACTGTTGCAGTCATTACACTTGGGTTATCCTGCTGGCAGGCTACCCGCAGTCGGCCTGAATTCCAAAGTCCTGGTCCGGCGTCAGTTACAGTCGCCTCCTCCCTGACGTCAGTGCGCCAGGGGTACAAAAGATGCAGCCAATGCCATTTTCTTCAGTTTTTCTTGCCCCAGATGCCAGGTGCCCCCAAAAGGGTAGGATAAAAATTATGCTCATAAAAATGCATGCACTAACATAAACATTACCTTCATCTACAAGCAAATACACCACATAGGTTGTACAGAATAGAGAAGTACAGATAAGTCCCAGCAAAGAAAGGGGGATGGTGGGAGGGTAACCTGGACTGCAACAGTGAATACACTCGAACATCTACATTTATGGTAGGTACACAACTGTACTATGTTCATCGTGTTTCACTGTTGCAGTCATTACACTTGGATTGAATCCCAAAGCTGAGGTTGGGTGGCTGGGCCTAAATAGAATTAGGAGTGGCTATGAGGCCCTGCAGAACAGCAGTGGCAAAGCCTGCTCTGGATTTAGAGTAAAGAGGTAAATGCTACTGCTTTGTAAAAGTGTGCACTGAAGTCCAAGTTGCAGCCTCCAAAATGTCCTTGGTTGGTACTCCTCTGAGGAAGGCTGCTGAAGTGGCTGCTGCTCTGGTTGAATGTGGCCTAATGCCCTTAGACACTGATTTACCATGTTGTGAGTAGCAGAAACAAATGCAGTGGCCTATCCATTTTGAAATAGTCTGCTTTGAAATAGCTTTTCCTTGCGATCCTGCAGCATATGCCACTAAGAGTTGCTCAGTCTTTCTGAAAGCTTTAGTTTTGTCCAAGTAGAAGTGTAGCTGTCTGTGTACGTCCAAAGAATGCAGACGTCTCTCCCCCTTATTCTGTGGGTTTGGATAAAAGGTAGGCAAATGAATAGTTTGGTTAAGAGCCACATTGGGCACTACCTTAGGCATAAATGTTGAGTTTTTCCTTAGAGAAACCCTGTCCGGATGGAAAATAATAAAAGGTTCCACAGCCATTATTGCCTGTAACTCTGAGTCTCTTCTTGCTGAAGTTATTGCTAGGAGCAGAGCTGTTTTCCATGATAAGTATTTTATCTCAGCTGTACTGGCTGGCTCAAAAGGAGGCAGTGTGAGCTTTCCAAAAGACAAAATTGAGGTCCCATGTAGGTACTGGAGCTCTCCTTGGAGGTCTTATGTTTTTGGCCCCTCTGAGGTACTGCCTTAGCAGTGGATGTGAAAAAATAGGTGGGTCCGTATTGTAATGAGCTGAAATGGCAGAGGCATGGATCTTAATTGATGAGAAGGATAGGCCTTTGTCCAGCATCTCAGTTAGGTATTGTAAAATCTGAAGAATATTTGGTACAAGCGTGTCCATTCCTTGTGCCTGGTTCCAAGCACAGAATTTCTTCAATTGTTCTGCACAAGATTTTCTGGTGCTGGGCCTCCTGGCCTCCAAAATAACATCCATAACTGCTTTAGAGAGAGGTGTGTTCTGAATGGTTACATTATCCGCCATGCAGCCAGATTTAGGGTTATGAGTTGGCTGTGCAGGATCTGATTGTTTTGTTGGGTCAGTAAATGAGGAATTTGAGGTAATGTCCAGGCTGGGCCTTGAGACAAGCTCTTTAGGATTGGGTACCAATGCTGGCGTGGCCAGTCTGGGCAATCAGTATAATTTCTGGCTTCTCTTGTCTGACCTTTAGGAGTAACTTGGGGGGTAGAGGCAGTGGAGGTAAGGGTTTTCCAGCTGAATGATAGGACATCCAATTTCCATGCTTGTTTGTGATAAATCCTTGTGCAAAATCTCTGTAGTTGGCAGTTGTGAGGGAAGTCAAATAGATCTATGTCTGGGCATACCCATTTCCTTGTGATTATGCTGAAGATTTGTGGATCTAATTTTCACTCGTGAGGATCCATGAGGTTTCTGCTTAGTTCGTCTGCCAGAGTATTTGTCTTTCCTGGCAGGAATTGTGCATGCAGGTGTACTTGATAAGTCAATGCTGTGTTCCACAAAGTCATGGCTTGTCTGCAGAGGGGGTAGGAATGTGTGCCTCCTTGTTTGTTTATGTACCACATGACTGTAGTATTGTCCGTCTTTATCAGCAGTTGTCCTGGATGAAGTAGATCCTTGAAGGCTGTCAGGGCATTCTGTACAGCTAGCATCTCTTTTTGATTGATATGAAGATGCATTTGGCTTGCCGGCCATGTGCCCTGAATACATTTTCCTGCCATGTGGGCCCCCAGGCATAATCTGATGCATCTGTTGTTAGTGTCTGCCTGGCTGTGGGTAAAGTGAATGGCTGCCCCTTGTTGCGGTGACAGGCCTGTACCCACCATCGAAACTCCTGTTGCAGGCAGGGAATGAGGGTAATTAATTTTTCCACGCTGTGGCAATGTTGAGTCCACACACTTTTTAGATACCATTGTAGTTTCCTCATATGCAGTCTTGCATATGGAATTAGCAGAATGCAGGATGCCATGAAGCCCAAAGCCTGCAGAATTTTTCTTGCAGATAACTGGGTCTTTGTTGCCATCATTTTGAAGTAAGAAGTCAGTTGCCTTTGTTTGTCTGGCGTGAGATAAGTCATCTGGGCAGTTGTATTTAAGCTTGCACCCAGGAATATTATCCCGAGAGGGTACCAGTTTTGATTTCCTTTCGTTCACTGTGTACCCAAGGCAAATTAGTAATCTTTTTACAAACGCCAGATGCTTCAGTAGAATGTCCTTGTTCTCTGCTTGAATAAGGCAGTCTGGAACCCTGTAGTATCTGTCTGGCTTAACAGGTGCAGGGGGTAAAGAGTCAGGAGACAGGCCAGCCTCTGAAAATACATCTACAATGTCTAGAACAGAGGTTTGTGCTGAGGTAGTAAAAGAAAGTCTCTGAGCCTTTTCTTAGATTCTGAGTAATCTTGGCTCTCCCAGTGAAAATGCTCCCTCATGGTATGCAGGGTTTCCCCAAAAGAATAATCCTTAGGAGGAGAGGCTGAAGGAATAGATTCTTCAGCATCAGAGTCCTCATAGGGAGAAAGAGAGTATCCCTGTTCAGAAGAGGAGTCAGAGGAAATGGAAACCTGATCAGAAGAGTCATATTCTGTCTCTTGCCTAGGTCTCTTATCAGGAGGGGGATGGGAACCCCTGATCAAAGTAATTAGGTCTTCGGCCATTTTAAGCATCTGTTTTTTTAGGCATGGAAGTCTGTCCAGGAGAATGCTGTACTTGTTTCTTTGTCTTTAGAGCTGTTTTAGTCTTTGCCTTTGAAGCCGAGGTTGGCTTGACATATAACTGTGTAGGTCTGAAAACACCCACAGAAGCCGATGCCTGCTCAGCGGCTCCGGACCCATCTGAGGGAATAGTTTCCGAGTGTCCAATACCTTGAGTATCCAGAGGCCTAGTTGGCTCCACGTGGGAGTCGGAAGCGGCATGTGGCTCTGAGGTAGCAGGCGTCAGAGGCTGCGAAAACACCTCACTGAGAACCGGCGAACTGGAAACTGGTCTAGCGGAGGCCTCGTCGGTTTTGGACCTCGGATGCCTGTCCTTTTCCTTGCGCTTTTTATAAACTCCGGTCGTCGGCTGTTCCGACGGCATTATATAATTAAATCTTCGGCCAAAGTAATGAAAGGCAAAATCGTACCAATGCTTAATAGCGCGTTGGTTGAATCTAGCACAAAACTGACAGCTAGTAATGTCGTGGTCAGGGCCTAAGGCAAGGAATACAGTAAGAATGAAAATCCTTATGAGGTATTTGCTTCCCACGAGAAATACAATTGTTAACTTTTTCTGACATCGGTCTGGAGCAAGAAAAAAGTTTCCCCAATGGGGTACTTAGCTTTAATGAAGACTTCGGATTTGAAATTCGATTTTGAAAATCTCAGGAGTTGGCCGACCAGCACTTGCGAACTACTTTTGCTTCGGGCACTGCATGGCAAGAAAGACTGAAGAAAATGGCGTCAGCTGCATCTTTTAAACCCCTGGCGCACTGACGTCAGGGAGGAGGCAACAGCAACCGACGCCGGACCAGGATTTTGGAATTCAGGCCGACTGCGGGTAGCCTGCCAGCAGGATAACCCAAGTGTAATGACTGCAACAGTGAAACACGATGAACATTAACTGCTTCCACTTCTTCCTGTCCTCTGCATCTTGCTTTGTCATACCAACCACCTGCATGTCCTCTCTCACCACATCCATAAACCTTACCTGAGGCCTTCCTCTTTTCCTGTTACCTGGCAGCTTCATCCTTAGCATCCTTTTTTCCAATATACTCTGCATATTCCTCAGCACATGTCCAAACCAACGTAATCTTGCCTCTCTGGCTTTGTCTCTAAACCTTCCAACCTGGGCTGACCCTCTAATATACTTATTCCTAATCCTGTCCATCCTCGTCACACCCAGTGCAAATCTTAACATCTTCAACTCTGCCACGTCAAGCTCTGACTCCTGCCTTTTTGTCAATGCCACTGTCTCCAACCCATATAACATAGCTGGTCTCACTACCCTCTTGTAGACCTTTCCTTTCACTCTTACTAGTACTCGTCTGTCACAAATCCCTCCTGACACTCTTCTCCACCCACTCCATCCTGCCTGTACTCTCTTCTTCACCTCTCTTCCACATTCACCATTACTCTGAACTGTTGATCCCAAGTATTTAAACTCATCAACCTTCGCCACCTCTAGTCCCTGCATCCTCACCATTCCTCTATCCTCCCTCTCATTCACACACATATATTCTGACTTAGTCCTGCTGACCTTCATTCCTCTTCTCTCTAGAGCATATCTCCACCTCTCCAGGGTCTCCTCCACCTGTTCTCTAATCTCATTACAGATCACAATGTCATCTGCAAACATCATAGTCCACGGGGACTCCTGTCAGATCTCGTCTGTCAAGCTGTCCATCACCATTGCATTGATGTCTGATTATTTTGTACTGTAAAATGTTCCATATCCTGGTGCCTTTGCCTGTATTCCTCTTTATATGTCTTCAGAGTTGCTTTTTTCTACTGATCAGTTTTGCTTTTTCCTTTGCATAAATATTGCACCATAATAAATCTCTTTTTATTTCCCGTGTCCATGTTTCTTTTTTTATACCTTTCAAAAATCTATGGATTTTGTTCTTTATATATTCTCACTTCCTCTGTCACTTCTTTTTCTAGGTGGCCCAAAGTTCCTTCATATATGTAACGTTTTTTCTAAATCTGTTGTATTAACAAATAAAATTTTTGAAGCATTTGACAGTTTTTCTTATGCAAGTATTTTTATTCCTGCAATTTCTTTTTTAATCTTTCTGTATATCCTTTTTTCAAGAAATTCTGGGCTTCTTGTATTACAATAGCAATATATAATTTCTTCCTTATATTCAATACTCCATTTTGTCATCATTATGGCTCATTTTTGGCGGTCAGAAAAAGCATTCATCTCTATTAAGGGCTCAGTGATGAATGCTGAACCTGGAGATCATGTCTACCTTGAAACATGGCAAATGAGACCTGAGGGATGGTTCAGTGACTGCGCATTATGGGAAGGTGAGAAGCTTTAGCCTTGGAGTCAAGAGTGTTGTTTAAGTATCAAAGTTAGCTCCATTCAGATCTGATATACCCCATACTTGAGACAAAAGGAAGAGACAACATCAGATGGTAAGATATGCACCTGAATTGCTTCAGGAGAATGTAACACATGAGCAGGAAAATCCTTAAGACATGAGCAAGAAAATCCTTAAGTTGCAAGATTAGCAAAGCCTACTGCAGAACCCATCTGCATGGCAGCTATCAATATGCTTTATGTATAAAATCCAAAGTTGATGATTTACGGATTACAGTATGACTGCAGGTAGGATCTCAGACTTACAATATATGCAGCCAAAATAATTGTTTCAGCCTATAATTACACCTACAGAATTTTGTTTAAGACATCGTAAATGTGGGGAGTGTACTTCACCCTTATAAGGCACTAGTATTTAAAGAAACTATTCAACTTTCACCTATTCACGAAGGACTAAGTACATTAGCATGTTCATAACAATATCAAGACCTGTTATAGCAGGACTCATTACATCAGAAATTCAATATCAAAAACTCAGAATACTACAATCCCAAAACATCATCCTCGCAAACACTGCAAACAGTTAAACTACAACATTTTTGCAGGTTATGGGGCTATGTCCTTCTTGTGGTTACCCAGCTTGGAGGCTCTGCGCAAACTCTCCGGTCTTTAAATATACCACTGTCAAGGTCATACAGACTTGGATCTAAGGAAAAGTGAGAGAAAACTCCCTTTTCCCTTCACTCTGAGCAGCCTGACCTCTGGGACTTCAGTCTAATTAATAACATTGCCAAAGCCAACTTCGATAATACAAGTCCATGCTTAAACCCACATGACACGGTCGACAGAACTGGACATGACAACATGTAGTATTCCTCACATTAACACTACACCTCTTGTGTTGGTTAAGTATGGTAAGTCATAGCCAAAAATAGCTGCCACATTAGTTTTCTGCTTCAGCATACACAATAAGGGCTCCAAGGCAAGACATCAACTCTTTTGTGATCAGCACACACAACTGAACTCACAAAAGAGTGATATCACTTAACTAAGGGCTGCATTTAAAAAAAATAATAAAATACTATAAATAGGCACTGCTGCAAGGGGCAAGATGGCCTACATGCTCCACACCACAATTAATTATATATACCAACACTGAGGTTGCTGCACCTTCTGGTAAAGAGAAATCCCTTGCATATTGCAACCTCAATCATCTGAGACACCCCAGTAATCACACAGTATGAATTTTACAAGTGTGTACCAATGATTAGTGCCTTGAAAACAAGTATGCATTGACAATATACCTACCAAATCAGATGGCTTGTTTGTTCTACACTGCAATGATTGAACAGAATGCAGACGATTTTGCTTCCTAATAGGAAGAAATCTGTAGACTTAAAATATGACTCCAATACTTTAGTGGGATAAGTTACTAAACAGTTACAGATGTACTATAAGCAGTCTATCTACAATTCTTGCTGCAGAACCCCTTTAAAGTGCTGAAACGTAGTCCTGTAAGTGCCTGTTCTGCACACTTCCCCACAACAGCACAACGTTTTACATGATTATTCTTTATTCTTAGTATGCCAAGCTTTTGGTTCATATTACATCTTTTATCTACCACTAAGACAACACTTCACCATCTGTTATACCTCTCAAACTCTTGGAGCAGAAAATCTGGACAAAACCATAAATAATGGGGTACAAAGGCTCAAAAATAGAGACAATATTTAAATACTGCTCTTACAGACTTAGAAAGTAGATAGAATAACAGGTTTTGCATTAGCATGAATTTTCTGAGGTTATGAAGTCTGAACGTCAAATGTATGCCATTATTTTCTGACTTAAATCTTTACTGATTTGCCAGAAAACCACAATTTTATTGAGAAACAGACCAAAAATATGAGGTGAAAATCTGGACATTCTGCTAAAATCTGTACAGTTGAGAGGTATGCCATCTGTAGCCATGGAAGAAGCTGCATTTCCCCATTACTGTGTGACTGTTCACTAGTTAGTGATAGTTCCAGGTTTCATGTTCTTCCTCTAAACAAAACAATGAATTTGTGGCACACGAAACATTTGTAAGCCTTATGAGAAGACAGACAGGATGCAACAATTTTGGTCATTGTACTTGAAAACTACTAGTGACTACAGCAAAACATCAAACATTTAACAAAAATAATAGTTTAATAAACTGCTGGAAGTCAAATGATTGCTGATGTCTGTGGGAGGGTTAAGCAGTGATACCAAACGTAGAAAACAGCCACAGAGGCAGAAGAGATCATTTATTCTTATACATGGCAAACTAATGTTGCTGTAGACAGCCTGGAATACACTGCCGAGGAAAGGTTCCATAAAATCCTAAGTTCAACAACTGAAGTACCTTAGCTGGGCAAAGTAAAATGGACAGAAAAGATTCTGCAAGGCTTGTAATGAACAAATGTATGCTACATTTTTCCACACCTGAAGTTCTGTGCCTGTAGATATGAAAAATTATGTTTCTTTTTAAGAAATGCAGATATTTAAGAGGAATGTGCTAACCCTATAACACACTTCTCCTTGAATGCAGATCAGCAGAAAAAAGTTTATTTTTTGGGGATAAACTCTCGGCTTGGCTTGTAAGGGCCCCAGGGCCATTAGGCTAGTATCCTCCTATGATCCTAAAATGATTCTTGGTAGCAAACATTTAGAATACCACTTCAGTTAACATGAGACAAGTAAACATTTCAATGCTGTAAAAAGGAAATTCAGGAAGACAGTATTATACAAACAGACTTACTTTTTGTGTGTGAGAAATGTATTGGATTGGTAACTGTTAACATACTGAATTCAAGCCTAGCTGGTGACATAAGAACATATTTTTTACATTTGCAAGCTTACATTCATGCCTATTGGTTAATATCTGCATGAAGTCATGAGACCTTTCTAAAGCTTTATATGAGAGCAAATGAGACACTGCAATTAATTCAAAATTCTAAATAAACCAAAATGAAACAATCAAGTCTAGTTTCTAGTGCAGAAGTAGAGAAATGAAATTAATTTTGACAAGGAATTCTTGCAGTCTATTTTTTTCTCTTCTACAGACAGCATATTGTGCTGTGATGAAAATTACCTGCAGCACCAGCAGGTTTTCAAGATTAGTCTCTTCCTCGGTGCTTTACTTCAGGCACAGGTATCATCGCACTAACCTTGAGGCCTTCAAAATATCTATAAACTTGAATTCCACAACTCACAGAATTCCCTTATGAAAATAGCTGAGATATACTCTCAAACAACTCCATTCCTCTAAATTCTGTTCCTGTTGATACCTGTTACTTTCTGCTAAATCACCACATTAATAAGAAAGTGCTAAAAAATTAATTATGCAAGTTTGTTACCTATCTTTCTTTTTGTAAAATACTCCACATGCCTTGCTGATACGACAGAAATGCTATTTTCCACCTCAGTAGTTAGATTATTTCTTAGAAACAGGTCTAGGTAGTGCAAGTAGTATTTAAGGTATTTTTTTATTTTGAGCTGTAAACATTAGGGTATTGTATTCATACAATAAAAAACAAAATATTTATTGTCATTATATGTTATAATTAGCAAGTCCTTCCTTTTGGTTAATAAATAACCAACATAAAGTCCTGCTGAGCTTGTGGTCTCTGTTTAGAGACATAATTTAAGGTCACATACAGAAACATTATAAAATATATGGTGATCTTAATAATACAAACAAAGACATTTTGGGTAGACCAGTATTAGGTCTTAGAATTCAAAACTAAAAAAGAACTCCCTTCTCTAGTAATTTACAGTAAATAGTAAATATATTCAATTTTCAATGCATTGGAAGCATCAAAGCTATCTGAATTTGTGTCAAAATTATGTAATTTTGAAATGGTCTCGCAATGCCCATACAAACTTCAAAGTGTGAAAGCATTAAATTACCACTAAGAGTATGTCTAGATATGTGACAACTTTTTTCAAACTTTGCAGTTTCAATAAATACTGGTGTTTACATTCAACAATGATGTCAAAGAATAAGAGAAACAGTCTACTGACAATTTGTCCATGTAAGTAAGTGTCTCGCATGAAGAATCATTCATAAAGGCAGACTGCCATGGACACCATTTTTTCCCAGTAATATTTAAGAAAAGAAAAAAAAAACAGAAACAAAATGCACACAAAAACGCAAACCAAAAATCTGTAGCAAATACACTGATCCATTGTGCCAAAGTCTACAATTAGTACTAGAAATTTTCTGAAAAATTAAGTTGCAGAATAAACACCTCCCTTTAGTTTTTTGACTGAAAAAAAAAGAAAGAAATTTCACGGTAGTAGGTGCATTTTACTGCCCAACAGCAAAACTACAACCAAGTCTGCTTAAGAGACATTTTCAGAATCTGTTGAGCGAGTGAAAACATGCAGCAACATTTTAAAAGCTTTATATGACAGGCCCCTACCAACACTGAAAAAAGGACACAGTTTATTTAAACATATGATTACACTAAGTGTATTCAATACCATTACTGATTAAACCTTTAAACCTTATACAATGTATGAATAAGTTCAAAAGCTGTAACTAGAAGGGGAGAGGAAAATAGGGTAAGGGTAAGAAAAGGCAAAAGAAAGAATAAAAGGACAGCTTGCTGACTGATAAGCAACATAATGTAGCATGCTACACAACTGGCTAACATATAAAACACAGACAATTAATAGTTACCCAGAATGCAGCACAGGAAAGCACACCTTTGATTACAACATCTGATGCAGCTGAACACTCAGGACTTCAGGCAGTGTATGAGCGGTCAAAGTACCTAACCAGACAGAAACAGTGGTCTTAGAGGTATTTTTTATATCGGTTTGTTAACTGGGTTAGTCCCGCTAGGCCAGCGGCCACTTTTCAAGAGTGATACAAAGTTGTCTATTCATAGTGACCATGGGAAATTTGGTCAAGGCACAAGGGAAAAATGGGATTAAGTAGTACTTAAATGTATTAATTTACTTGTTTTATGGATTGTCTTTTAGGTGGCAAAGCTGTGGTGATGACTGTCAGAACATGTGTCATGCAAATAAAGGTCCAGTGAGACTGTGCATCCAGGTTCAGTTAAGCGCTCAAGACTCAGGGGACTAGTTTGTGGAAACTAGCTAGAGTTCAGCTCTCTTCCTTCAAACAGACCACATGGATTTTGACACATGAGCAAACCCATGTGGTCGTCTGGGATTAGCCTTGTGCATCCAAGTAGTAATGGGTTAGGGAGATGCTGCAGAATGCCACAAGGTTCTCAGGATGTAGTCCATACCTCTCAACTGTACAGATTTCCACAGAATGTCCAGATTTTTGCCTCATATTTTAGGTCTGTTTTCTCATAAACTTGTGGTTTTACGGCAAATTGTTGGCAAATAATTGAGGGTTGAAGTCAGAAAATAATGAGACACATTTGAGTTTCAGACTTCATACCCTTCAGAAAATTTATGTTAATGCAAAACCTGTTATTCTGTCAACTAAGTCTGTACGAGGAATATTTAAAAAGTTTCACTATTTTTGGCCTTTTGCCCCCCCATTTATGGCTTTGTCCAGATTTCTTGCTCTTAGATGTTGGGAGGTATGATGTAGATGCATGTGTTCCGAATTACATACCCACACTGCATTCACTGCACAAAAATGCATTCAACCCAAGATGTTAGTATTAGAGCACAAGAGTAAACAGCCTCACTGTGGCTAGTATTCCCGGATCAAAAATATTTTAATAATGTATACACAAAGACCAAGATCTGTGGATCTCTGGAAGCAAAATTTAATCTGCTGGGTTCCAAACTATGAAAGGTTAACGGAAAGGTGGAACAGCTGCTAGACTACACTACCTACCTAAAACAGGGTAATTGGAAGGAGGTAAATAGACGATACTAAACAGTTTTACTTTTTTATAATGAGATCAACAGCATTTAAAATCTTGGGCCCTACTACGACATAATATTGGGGACATACTGCCTAAAGGTTCTTATAAGCCAGATGCAGTAGCTGATACAAATCAAGATTTTGTACAGTCTAAAGAAATAAGCACTTAAAACAGAAATCAGCTAACATTAAAAGGCATACTGATATGCCTTGTACACTGGGAATGTGTTGTGAAACATGGCAGAATGTAACATCTATAACAATGAAAGAGATACAGAACTGAATGACTAATGATCACCTGTGACAGGACAGACATACAAAATAACTACTTGTGAGTTCATTACATACAGCGTTAAATAACAGTTTAAATATCAGGAGTTTTCTACAACTCCACTTCTTAAGCAAGCTACACAGCTATCTGATAAATCACTTGACACAGAGATTTGTCACAGATGCCTGAATTCATTCCATGACACACACAGTATTAGGGATTTAACAAAAGAATGCAAAGAAAATAAAACAATGAAAATGTACTCATGTAAAGATGAAAGAATAAACAAAGAGCATGCAAGGCCTGTACACCAATTCCTTTGTCACCAAAAACGAAGGTTGCATAGGAATGTGTGCAAAGCCTATACTGACCTGCTTGATTGGAATGGCTCTCCCACTGCCAATATTGTCCGTCTTGCACTCCAGATTCTTCTTTTCTTTATCAATCTCACTGGCTTTTCGAGACTGCAAGACAGAAGAGAGAGAAACACAAGCACACATTAGGGATGACAAAGACAATGAGACTGGGAACAGATACACAGACTTTCAAAGTGCGGTATTCTCTGTTTTATGCTGAGCTTCCAATAATCATAAAATAGGCCTACCTTACATTCAATACAATAGAATGAATTAGCACTATAAACTATCTTTACAAATAAAATAAAAAAGTTACCAGGTGCTTAAATTACTGCTCTATTCTCATTCAGTCTGCATCAGTTCTACGTCTATGTTTCAGAAGCTGAGAGATTTCTTATAAATATGACCCAGCAATAATACACAGTTACCGCACTTTTAAGATAAGACAAACCTTGCTTCCTTAACACACGCTGTTTGACATCAAAAAGAACAAGCTACCAAGTACAGAGATTTTTTCTAAAATATGCTGTCATGGGAACCAAGCCGAGAGGGCGTTGCTGCTGCTCTCAACATCTAGCATGGTGACACAAAAAAAACAAAAACAAATGGAAGATGATGAAGATGTCAGCACCAACATGCAAAACGTGAAAGCATCAGAAAAGAAAGAGGGGGAAGGGGAAGAGCAAGGGAAGAAGGCAAGAGTTCAAACTGGTCTACAAAAAATCTTCACTAAAGATAAATTAGCTGTTATTCAATTTAAATTTTATTTTCTTTACACACATACATCATACAAAGGATCACATTTCACTTCAAAAGTCTTTTAACAGCATCATGAAATATACCATCTCCTTACAAAATCACATGGAGATATACATTATATATATATATAGAAGCAGATAAATTTATACATGTTTACATATTATATATTCTTTTATCAAGAAAGCATACTTAATAAATAAAATTCCATATTAAATATACTCTGTCAAGTAGAACTCATTCAAAGTGCCTTGTGACAGCTTTTAAAATACTGAATAAAATGCAGGAAAAAAAAAAAAAAAACAAGAAATACATTCAGACATTCTCAGTGCAAAAATACCAGCTAAAAGCATGGATCATTTTCTCCCCCCCCCCCTCCAAAGAATGTTCCCCCAACCCAACACATTAATCCTAACCATAAAATAAAATTTCAAATTTTACTAAACAAATAGTTCTGTAAGCTTCATAAACATATTATATGCATCCTACATAATCTCCCATAAACACACAAAGAAATATAAAGTATATGTCCATAAAATAACTTACTTTTGAAATTCAGAAGAAAAAAGCTTAGCATGGAAGAGTGGGAAAGGCAAGGACATACCTTTGTTTTTAATTTATTTTTAAAACAGTTAAGCTTCAAAACAGCTAAAGTCCATGCAGACAGTAACAGTGAGTGGGGGGTGAGCTCCCCATGTCAATGTTCAGCTTTTGCAATTGGCTCATTTAAACATTCTCCCCAGCAGAAAATAAATGGAATGTACATAGTCCGTGGATCTGTGTGGTGTGGCACCTCACACTGTAGTCTTACTTAATTTAACATCCCCTCATTTGTATTTACCTTTCAGTTAAGCCCACTGAAAATATTTTACGTTTGTTACCATTCCACCTTTAAGACATATTATTCGAGAATGGAGGACATGAAACTCAGAATGAGTATTTGTGCTTTTCATACCAAAAGAACAAAAATACATCTCATATATGTAAATTTATGTATAACTTATGTATAATTCTGCAATTTGCCAGTACGTAAAATGAACTGTGTACATCTCTCACTGTTCAATGTCATATTGACGGTTCCCGGGAACACATCCACGATCTCGAGTTTACTGGTAACATTACCGGACACAGGCACAGCAAACAAACTGCACAGTCCGCTCCGCATGATGACAAGAAAGATGGGCTGGCAGGAAGGCTGAGGCATGTCTTAAAAACCACAATCTCAGCTGTCTCTACTTTTTGTGTTTTGTTTTTTTTTTTGTCCTACAGTCTTGAATGTGGGCTTTGCCGCTGCTGAGGGTCCTATCGCAGTGCTTTAATCGTTAGCTCAGTAACTGTGCCAATCCCTTAGTCGGCGCCCCTGAAGAAGTGTAATGGCAAATGATACAATTTGTACACAACTGCTGTCTGCCACCATCGTCTTCTACAGCAAGACTTCTAATTGGGGAGAAGTTGGAATGGCCTTTTGGTTGTAGAAAAGTTGGAAACAGTAGCACATATCTGCAAATATTGAAAGAATAAAAGATTTGGCAAATGATACTTAAAAAGAAATTTAACATCCATTAAAGGACAACAGTCTGTCAAGTGATGACTACATCAGAAAGAGACAGACAAAAACAGACAGACAGATGGACAATCACGGCTTTTCCATGACAATTCTAATGACAAGGGCAAAGAATTTGTGGTCTGCAGTTTAAACTCTTAAGAGAAGTTAACTGCTGAGACTTAAGGCCCTCCAATTATTCACCTCATTAGGTGTATAAAAGCCACAGATAGGCCAAGATGCACCCAGTGACAAACTATCTCTGGCATTCCATGATGAGGGAGGCCTTAATGATTACTTGGGTAGTCAAGCAAAAGCAACAAGTTTAAATAAAAGTGCACTGAATTATAAAGTATAGCAATATACATTACAATGGTAAACACAGGCACAACCAGAAACAAAATCCAAGCTCTGCATCTGTCCCTAGAGTTTTCAGACTAAACAAGTTCTTAAGTGATAAAGTATGTAAATGCAATAAAACAAGACAAATGTTTTATCTATTTTTTATACTGTAATATTCCCTTGTTAGTTTCCATCTGCACCAGTGCTTGGTAATGCTAGGATTTTCTTTCTGATCCAGCCTCAAAAACATTAGTCAATCCTTAAGAAAGACTTGACACGCCAGATTTAGGGCTTGCAAACACTTCCTTGCATCCATTCTGCAGCATAAATGGTAAGACACAAACCAAAAGAGGTGTGCAGTTTCTATCCAAATCTTGCTTTTAGACTATTTTTTAAACTCTCTGCGTTTTGCCAAAAATGTTTCATTACAACTATTTTACCAGATGGTTGTACTTCAGTTTTCCTCCTGCAGTTCTGCAAAGCTGAAAAACACTTAATATCAGAAGTTTGGGTTTCACTTCACATGTTCTTAACAACAAAACACAGAATCTCCTCAACAACATGGTCCCAAATTAACTCCCAAAGTGATAGAGACCTCTATCCGCAGACTTGGTAGCTGCACACCTCTTTAATATATAAAAGTTTAATCACAGCAGATTACAGGCCACAAACAGAAGTACTAGTATTAATTGTGACACACCTCAGGCGTATAAGCCATGCGGATCAATGTGAAAAAGGAAAGAGGGCAGCAAGCAACCTGCTTCCAGGACAAGGCCGCCTCTCACACTTCCCACGCACCCTAGAGGAATGAATTCTAAATCAGAAAAAAAAACAGCTTTCACATATTTACAGATGCCTGCAAGGTGTGTTATAGAATTCATTACCACACAGTACTGGGGTGTTATGATACTTCCAACAGCTAACATAAATATACCCAAGGGACCTAGGCTACTGACACTCAGAGCCAAACCAAGATAAAAGTCCTGTATTAGAAACTTGATCAATACATCGTCATTGTCCATTATTAAGTCATATGGGAAAATTTTATAATTGCAGGCCTTTATCATATGTGAGGAAACAGTAGTGAGAGGCAAAAAACAGTAGGCTGTCTAACAAAAGATGGTAATAACCATGACTTTCTAGAAATGTTAAGCAGTCCACCATAAAACACACAGCAATACTGAAATACCTCCTGCAGCCTGTAATGCCCTCTCCAGGACCATACAGTCAGCATTACAAGCGTATGGAATTAAAAAAAAAAACTACATTTTCCTGAAGTACCCACTTGACAGAAGAAATAAAGCATTTGACAGAAGTAACTGAAAGGCTAGAACTTCTAAGTTTTGATTGCCTGCTGACCTGAATTTGAGAATCTATGCAATATACACATAAGAGAGAGTCCCAGAGAAGTTTAACCTGCTGCAGCACTGACAGGTCTGAGAATAAAAGCAAGACACTTCCTGATAATGAGAGGGGGAGGTAAAAAAACGACTGCCCAGTGGCACCAACTTTCCATAAAGAAAGGCATGGACAGTGCTCTGTACTAAAGGCCTCAACCCCAAGTAAACATGTGCAGCATTCTGCAGTATACACTAACATACATATACTGGCATCTTTCCATGTCCAACCTCTAATTAAATGAAGGAAAGCAGTTCTAAAGGGCTCTCTCTGTCCATACCACCACAGTGGGGCTTCTCATCAATCCTCCTTCATTACATCAGTACCTGTAAAGCTAGCTGATCACCAGCCAAGGGATAACTACTTATCCTGGATAACAGTTAAGTATGTAGGATGGAATACCTGGTAAATAAGGACTGAAAGCTGGAGGAGGAGGAGAAGCTGGACAATTACTGACAGTTAAAAACAGAGAGAAATAAAGATACATGCACTGCAGAAAAAAATACAACAATGAAAGTAGTTCAAAATTATTTCCACAAATTGTACTACCTCAAATGGAGGCATACTAGATGAGGGACAATCAGGAGAGTGGACATTTTTACTTATTGTGGGCTTATTTCAGGCACATTTTACACAGGGAATGGGATGACAAGCAGAGATGTGCTAAATTAAACCAGAATTCCCTGGCAAAGCACAACCATTTTCACTGCTAATCACCTGAATCTCACAAGTCTTTGTACCAGTACTACAACAGTCTAATTTAAAGACTCAGGAGAAGAAAGCCTTTGACTGTTAAGTGCATCTGAGGCAAACACTATTTTTTGAAGAATGAAACAATAGACTATCAAATAAGTACTGTGTAAGCCAGAGTCACCTGCTTACAAATAATGTAATTTACAAAACCCAGAATTGTGCTATGGGAGATATCTCCAGCGTAGCAGTGTATTCAGCCATGGTCATGATTTGGGTGATTTTGTTGAGGATGGATCTAGCAACTGAAAAACTAGTTAGGAAAATTTGTTCTCAGCAGATGATGATCTGCTCACCCAATGGGTATGAAAAGGTGTGGGACTTTCCATCACACGAATGTCATTGGGTGGGGGCCACAAACTAGTTTTGGGAAGACGTACCATGCAAAGGGTACACACTATGAAGACAGTATGCATAATTTGGTCATAATTGTGTACAGGTGTTAAGATCCAGAAACGGGGTGCAGCTGATCATACTGTCCAGCTAAGGGAGTAACTTCTTGGGGCATAGTAGACACCTGACCACTGAGTCTCACCTACCACACAAGATGTAATAGATGGGTTTCTGAAACGCAACTGCCACTTGGAAAAGGTAGGCTGCATATGAACTAATGTGGGGCACTAAAGGTTAGTGAGGTAAAGGAACAAAAGTTTCCTGGTAGCATGGTGAGGTCACCTGGTTAACAAGGGGAAAGTCGAAAAAAGAAAAAAAAAGTGCTCCCTGTGGAAGAAATCATGCTGATCTTGGCAGATTACTAGCCAAGGTTATTTCACATTAAATATAATACCTCCACTTTACTGATGTCTGTACAGTATCAGGCATCAGACATTAACGTATTAAGGCAAACACAGCATAAATGATTCTTCCACAGTCTTTCCTTGAGCTGCTACATATGACATGGAGAGTCAGGCCTGATATATTGTGTTTACTCAATTATTTTTCAGCACTTGAACTTCTCAGCTGTTTTCTCCTGGGTCTTTGTAGACCTCTGTACTTGGCTCTGATCTCTTTGTCTTCTCTGCAATACTTACTGTGAAGATATTAGAACGGCGCTTGGATTGCTTGCGGATGGGTGTGGGTGTATTGGATGCAGCAATTGTTTCAATCCGTAGTTCCCTCTGACTGATGCTAGGGGTTGACGGCACAGATGAGGAATAGTCACTGAATGGTCCTCCTCCATTGGCAGCCTAATAGTAACACAAAAAATAAACAAAACAAACAGAAAAAGATATTTAACATTCAGATGAAATAAATCGGACTTACTGAATGACAATCAGCATACAACTGCTACAATCTAAACGGTGCTCAAAGAACAAAAATCCCATTTTAAAACCACAAATTTCTGCTAAAGCCTAACCTTTTACAAAACTAATGGATGGAAAATAAACAACCATGTCAGGGTTCAAGCTGCACTTTAATTAGAAGTCATTATTTTTAGACACCCTCGAAAACAGAAAACTGACTGAAATGGGTGCCTATTGGAAGTGCAGGACAATACTGTAGGGCACAACACTTGAAAAATTAAGGTGTAATTCTGACAAAATAAAGGGAATTCTGAAACTTGCTATTACATTTAAAGCATTTTTTGCAGGGAGGGGCTTTACTGTTCTGCACCCGTAACAAGGGAAACTCCAATACTAGGTATACAAACTCTCAGTTCACTGTACACAGGAGAAAGGCAAATACTCTTGAGATAGTGTAGTCTTAGAGGCAGCCTATATATTTACCTTACTTGCACTTAAATTTACACTATTCCAAAGACTGCAATTAGAATTCATGAACTTTCAACACGCACCCAAGCTTAAATGCAATGTTTTATCTGTAACCCAAGCCATTAGCTAGGGACAGCTAATTTATCTTCTTGCTAATTAATAACACTATGAAATAACAAAGACTACATTGTTAGCTGTTTGTAGTATGGAATAAATACATTTTTTGTTTTGACTTTATATGCATTTAGTAAAGTAATTAAACCAAAGGAAGTACACACACTTTTATAGCCTGAAATAGAGACCTGCCCTACAGTAAACCTAGTTTCTGCAACATTATTATTCCATTTTATGATGCCTTTTGTATGGTCTCCTATGATACTCATATCTCACACAGAGATTCAGATTCACCAATATGCATTTTAATTTCCACCAGACAACACTAAACTTAACCAAGCTTTCATATCAACTATTTTTTTAATCGTAAGTTTAGCCCCTGGCATATTTCTCTTGTCTATAAACAGGTAATTTATAACCCAATTTCCTCATGAAGGTAGTCAGACATCCGTCTATAAGCACAAATATTAATGGGGTCTTGCCTAATCCCTTCACTAATTCTGTTTTACTTGGATTTACATGCACTCAGTTTACACATGGATTGACCTCTTCAAACACACTCTGCATGACAGGTTAATTAAAGCTCATAGCTAAAATCATGCTTTGAGTACATCTTTTGGAGTGGATTACTATCATCAAAGGTGTTTCAAGCTGACAATTTCTAAAACTTGTTAGAGTACTCTTTTAGGAATACTGTTTCATTTAAAATGCATAACCGTGTAATGTGATATACACTTCAACTACTGCAGCCTGGAGTTCTACTACAGCCCCCCACGTCTCAGCTGCATGTAGACCACCATCTCACAGCTAGAGACTCACATGGTTTGCATGGGCTGCCTCATGTTCAAATCTAAATTAGTTTGGGCAAGGTACTGCATAGTCATCTGCATGCATATTTATCAAGCTAAACACCGAAGATAGTTTCTACATCTAAGAAAAATTCGCTGAAAAGGAATAGCCCTTGGACAGAGCTATATGGAATGTAAACATTTACAAGGGACGGTGAATAAAGGAGTCCTCCTGTTTTTTATCTGTAGTGAAATTGTGGACATAAGCTACTATGACTTCCTTTGTCTTTAAAGCTCTAAGTTTAAGCAAGATTCTGTCATCAGGTAGAGTGCTGAATGCTTTAGCCTCATACAGGTAAGCTGTGTGGACAGATAAACCTTCGTTCAGGGTGGTGGTCACACTCTCGAATGCGGTTAAACAAATAAATCGCTAAAACTGCACTGGGTTAGGTTATAGAAAAGATTATGGAAAAAGAGGTCTTTTGTGTCTTTCTGAATAATTTCCATGATGATTTTCACCATCATCCCGCACTATATGCTTGTGAGAATGACTGGTTTGAAATTAGTATGGGTCTCTGGAAGGGCATCTTTTCTGGAAAGGCAGTACAACACAGTGCTTGCAGATAGCATATCTGTTTTTTTTTTAATGCTGTATTAAGAATTTGCATAATGGGAGGAAGGATTAGGCTACTTTTTGATTACACAAATGTGTCTTCCTTGTATCTCATCTGATCCCAGAAACCATATATTTTTGATCTTAGTGAGAAGAGCGGTAACCATTAAAGATGTAATTTCAGGCAAACTCATGTTTCAGATGAAAAAGAATGGATATGGTACCTATCTGGAGCCAAAAATGTGTTCCAAATCTATATGCTAGTATGTCTGCTCCATCTGTTGATGCTTTTATTGTGATACCATTTTGTGGTTTAAATGACACCTTTCTTGTTTCTTCTTCACTTTCAGCTTTTCAGATATACTTACAGAAGGCCTTATTACAGTTACCTGTCCGAGTCTTATGTTCTACTTTATATGAAACTTGACTTCTTTTGATTGCTGTAGTTGGTGCTAGCTGGCTGCAGTCTGTCCTAGACCTACTGAATTTAGTTGTGTAATTTTTGAAGGACATATACACTATTTTCTGTTTTGTTTTTGTCTTCAAAGTAAGAACCTCTATTATCAAAAATATCATAAACATGACATCCTCTATTCTCCATGTATGGTGCACTTAACTCTCCCCCTAGTGACTGGCCAGTTACCCATTTTTAGACTGACAAACATGATAAAGTGAAAGGTGACACACTGTTTTCTTCATTACACCTCTGGTCTCATCCCAGTACTCAGAATTACATTCCAATGATTTTTTTGTATTATTGATAGGTATGCAATGAATTTTCTCAGTTTTGCAAAATTAATCTAGAACAGCAAATATAATACTGTCTGCTCTCCGTTCATATTAATATATCTCATCCATGCTTTAGTGTACAAGTTTCTGACATATCTTTTGTATGTTTTCAGTTGGTTTAATAATCTATTAATTGTTGTACATGATGTTGTTTAGGTTCACTGTAGAATCTTCCATTACACATACGCTTAACAGGGATGAATCTGTCAATACAGTTGTTTAAAGTGTTATGCAGGGTCATCAATGATTCACCAATAGATTGTTAGAGGAGGGTCTAATGTCCATTATTCAGGGCACCACTGTTACGGTTTAAAAATATTAAATTTTTTTAACTACTTTTGATTTTATCACAGTCTGGTATTATAATATTATAAATAGTGTGGTACTTTAATGGTCTTTGGCTTTATCACTATTCTTAATTAAGACACTCATTTATATCATAAAAGAAATTTGGGCTACTACTAGCAATATATATTATTTACTTTACTGCCTTAGTTTTAACATCATGAATCAACAAATCTAATGGTCAGAGATAAAAAATGTCAGTGATCAGAAAGTTAAATAATGTAGCAAATTATATATAAACAACACATTGACATATATAAAACTTGGAGATAGCACCTCCTCAAGGAAAATTGAATATCCCCTCCCAATGCAGTGCGATCTAAACATCTAAGTGTTCGGGTGGTTGTCCAGTTGATACATTTTCATCCTCAACTATTTGAAATATACTCTTTCAGTTCCTGACCACACAAATGTGAAATATTGTTACACACTTGCATTGATTACATTCTTAGTTACGTCTGGATTAAATTCTAGGTTGTTAATGCTAAGCAAATTCTGAGTAAGGAAGAAAGACTAGAGGCAGACAAAACTGAAAACGTAATGCCCTAAAGCACGGTATACTGATTAACGAATGGAGAAGGGAATACAAAACAGGAAAGGAAACTCAAGAGAGAGTGATAAGAGATTTTAGATCAAATATTCCTTGAAAAATTTTGGAGTCAAAAGTGGTAAGAATGGGTAGCAGGTAAAAGATTTTGGGAAAGCAGTGTACAGACCAAGAGAAGGCAGAGGAAGAAATTGATACAATATGGTGGATGAGAAAAAAGAGGGAGTGTGAAAACAAACAGTACTTATTTCTGCTACAGGATGCGAGAAGATCAACAGGAGAGTGTCTAAATTTAGTCAAGCAACGGGGAAAAGAGTATCTGACAGTATTGACAAACAGGTGCTTGAGTTCATTAGGTAAGGGAATAGGATGAAAGTAGAGTGAAGGGGCAGATTCAAATAAAGGGAAGATATTTTCTTCTGTGATGGCTGCATTACATGTCTTATAACCAAAACATTAAACATGTTTATATACAAGAAAGCCATCAAGACTGTTGATGGGTTCATCTGCAGGAAAGGGAGGCCACTCTTCTGACCATTAAGGACAATACACTGGTGCATGGTTAACTGACAGGAGTCTGATACAGAGAAAGACTGTGAGTCTGTACTGATGCTGTAACCACAGAGATGTCACAGACATATACATGCAGAAGTCCTCGGATATGCAAATGGCACTGTGAAGAATGCAGTGGCCATCAAAACTGGAAGAAGGGTTTTCACCTGGACCCTCCACTGCATCCTCATCAAGACTTCCAAATCCATGACCTCCTAGGCCTACTCTGTAGCCAGAGAGTGGCTGACACTAGTCAGTAGGATAAAGGCAATCCATGACTTCTTTCAGTTTATGGGTCCCCTTCATAGAGTGTACCCAAAGAAGTGTCTACTTACCAGGAACCACTCATTCAGGCTGGAGAATAAATGGAGTTCCTTTTCTTGACAGACCTTTGCTACACACCTAATGCCTTAGTGAACACTGTTGATGGAAAAAAAGGACCACACTGTAACACTCTGTATTGAAAGTGATGTCCATTCAGAGTGTGTGGAAAACACATAATGATGAGCCAAAAAGCATTCAATGCATGTACTGACACACTATGTGGCCTAAGGCAACAATGATGTATTTGTACAATGGCACCATTTAGAGTTTGATATACTGGATGTGTGCTCATTCAAGCTGCTAAGATCCATGATGAAAATAAAGTATTTAATCCCCTGTGGAGGGAAAGGGGGAGGAGAAAGTAGAACCCTTACCCTCATTTCAAAGCAGAGAAAGTCTTTACAGTCCCTCAAATGAGGAAAGTTAGGGTGAGGCTCCAGAACTCTGCAAAGAGAACTTAACAGTCCCTCATATGAGGAAAGTTAGGGTGAGTCTCCAGAACTCTGCAAAGAGAACTTAATCTATGAGCAAACTCTTTCTGCGGGAGGAAATATTGGTTTCAAGACTAAAGCCATTCCTGTCTACATCAGGAACTTGCTGGCCAGATTAGAACTAGAAGTCCCCTCTGTTGAATTGGGGAGTCCATCACATATGTGACTTAAATGATACTACTTGTTATAAGACTGTTTGATGCTTCAGAATCCTCTTGTGCCAGTGATGGGGACTTCTTGCTGTGGGGGGGGGGGGGGGTTGCTTAGTCTTAGGGATGAGTTTCAAGAAGGCCTTCCATTGGACTGAGGATAAGTTTCCTTTTCAAGATGCATCCACCAGGTCTTGGACAGGCTGAATGAAACCATGCACCAGCACAAGGTGACCAGGATGGACTGTTCCAGCTTCTCCTTAAGGAACCTGTTAAACATATTTTTAGACCTCTTACAAGCAGGGACAGATACTACTCCCTTTATATAAAACAACAGACCACATATTACTGGACAGTGCAGTGATTAGCATTGTCACCTCACAGCAAGAGGTTCTCCAGTTCAATTCTCGGCTGGAGTGCCTTCTGTGCGGAGTCTGCATGTTCTCCCTGCATTTGCATGGGTTTCCTCTGGGTGCTCCAGTTTCCTCCCACATTTCAAAGACATGCGTCTGGATCGTTTCTCCCCAGGCCTCCACTGAAAATGGGCTCCGTCCCATTCAGACTTTCCCAGTAAACAAATTTTAAATAAATAACTTGAATTTATAAACATGAACAGATTAAAAGGAGTGGAAAATGTACAGAGGTACTATACTAGGTAAATTAGGCAGGTTAAAGGAATGGAATAGAGAGACTATAAACCCTGCTGCTATACTCAACAAATTACAGATAAGAGGCATCTTACTTCTAATTTACAGGTGTGTACATGACCCCATATTAGCAGCACATATTTGAATTGAAATTAAAAAATACTTATTTTGAGATGTGAAATAATGGTGAATTTGTTGCTTCAAAAATTATCAGTAGAATGTAAAAAACATTATTTTCAATGTAGTGCAAGGGAGGCTGTGGAACACACTTCCACTCAAAATAAGGAAGGTTGACAGTTGGACTGCTTTTAAAGAGGCCTAGACAACTGGTTGAGATAGAGTACATGATCCATCTTTGGTGACAAGCTTTTAGAAGGCCTATCATTAGCCTAAAAGCTTTTAACTCACAAACTCTAGAACACTGAAAATTAGCCTCAAGTGTGCCATACTGTGCAGACAAATGCCAGAAACTACAGCCATATGCATCAACAAAGTCAAAAAGTACAACAGGGCCCATGGAAGCCATGCAAATTGTCATGAACTCCTCCTCAGTGAGGGCTGAAAGCTTTTCCAGGACCTGAACTGCTACAGGGGACTGGAAGCTTTCCAGGTAAGGCAAAAAGGTGTGGGAATCAAAGCCCGAGAGCAGAATAAAGATAAAATCATGCTCCATAAGCTGTCCAATGTTTTACACTCTTTTGTCAGGCAATAAAATGCTCTGGTCTCTGGGTCCTGTGTTGGACCACGCAAATCAAGTAGGAATCTGCTCTAGGGTTTCTGATCTCATCCTATGTAACTTGGCTTACAGAGGGCAACTACCATCATGGAAGCTGCAGCAGGAGAATGCAGATGCTTACATTTTTAGATACAGTAATGGGATTCACAAGGGGGGGTTGTCCTAAGGGCCCTCCATTTTCCATACTCATTTAGTTGTTTCCGAAGGGAAAAGTGAGGGGCCACAAGCAAGCACATCATGGATTTCATTAGCTTCATGGCTTTGCCACAGCAGGGATCATCTTGTGGTAAAATATAGGGAATGGAGGTCTCAGAGATAACGGCCTCTGGCATCTTTTGATTCCTTATAACAGGTATAAAGGGAAGGGACCATTACCTGCAGAAATGGATAAGCTCATACACAGATGACACAAGGGCAGTCACATATGAGATGGTGTCAGATACTGGGAAAAAACACTGGTGCACAGAGAAAAGCCCTGTCAAATGCAGCACAGGCACTTAAGAAGCCTTTAATGAGTCTAGTGTGTCATTTGGCCATGTTTCCTAATGGCATGCTCCTGTACCACTAACAGTATTGACAGACTTTAAACAACAACTAGAAACTTAAGGTTTAGAACAAAGACGCTGGAATAGAAGGACCCAATGGACTCTCCCATCAAAGGCCATCATCTCCTGGTAAGGAAAGTCCTCCATTTTGAGTCCTACTACTGAGGTACAGCACAACTAGATGATTTGAAGAGCAAGCCAATCCCTGGGATTTGGCTAGTTACAAACATGCTGCAACAGTTGTTCAGGGGATAAGCAGTGCCTACAACCCAGAATGCACTCTTTCAATGTAGCTGCTGGTGATGAATCTCTCCTGGACTCCTCAGTGTCTTACAAACAAAAGAATGAGTGCAAACTTCAACTCTCACAAGCAAAGGGCATGCAAGTGAACAACTGAGACTGGAAGGGATGCAATAGAGACTCTTCAACCTAGGCCACTAAGTCCAACTGGTCCCAGGTGAGGACCTAGTCAGAACTGTCTTCTGTCCAGAGTACTACCACTGAGATACAGCTAGATCATTTGAAAGATGGACCAAGTCTCTGTGATCGGGGTGTTTTCACACATGCTGTGGCCAGCTAACTGGAGTACTTACACCACACAATGCAACCTGAAGGTAACTGTTAGGGATTTACCTCTCCCAGACTCCTCAGTGTTTGACAGTCAGAAGTATAAGCACAGACTCCATCTCTTAAAGGGGCAAGTAAACAACCCAGCAGGACTAAGTAGTCATCAAAAAATTAAGCTAAGTTTGGAACAGTATGAATGATGCCTGCTCTCTATTTCTTTATCCTTTTAATGCTATTCAGATACTAGCCAGTGTCTGCATGACAGGTCACCCTGCTGGATCACCATGTTGGGCACTTTTAAATACTGCCATTATCTCTCTCTGTAGTGAAATACGGCAGAAACTTCTCCCGCTTATGCTTACATTTTATATTGTGCTCCTCTCCCAGGCATCAGTGGTAATGCCAGTGCAAGATTTGGTTTGCACTGATTTGGCCATATGAGCACTTTGAAGTCTTTAGCATTTTATGCACTGAAACTGGAAGTTTCTCTAAGACAGATTTTATGCACTGAAACTGGAAGTTTCTCTAAGACAAACACTAAGACTGAGATCCAAATCGTACAACTGGCAAAAAAAAAAAAATGCTGAATATGGCAGCTAGGCAAGGTCTCTCTTAGTGGTGCATGTGATAGCAAGATGTGTGTTAACACAGGGTACGTGACTGAGAGCTTGGAAGCATATGAGAAAAAAATGTACAACTACAGGGAAGGAAGGATAACGGAAACTCTGGCTTTATCAAGGAGAGTCACAGATTTTTTTTTTCTTTTTTGTTTGTTTTTTATAACGAGAGGAGACTGATCTAAAGGGGCCAGTTTAGCCACAGCCCATAAGTACTGTCTTGTTAACTGACTTGCTCAGTGTCACATGACAAGCAAATGGAAGTCAGTGGCAATCAAATCCTGATGTATAGGATAAAGCTCATTAACCACTCCTAGCCAAAATGAGAAAACACAGTAAAAAAAGAACCATAAATGCTTGCTTACTAGAAATGTCTCCTGCAAAGTGCCCACCTGTCAATCACAGTTCCTACTGTGCAGCTTTCTAAATAAGATGCCTCCAAATATCTGCATTTCTACTTTCAGAAGAGTCGTAATTTCCTTTGTTACTTCTCGCAATAATGGAGTGGGATTTAGAAGGATGTACATATAAAGTCATTCTAGCAGCATGTCCCAGTTACTGAGGATGACGTACACTGCGGCAGCTGAAGATCAAAACTGAGGGGTTATTATAATGCTTAATGTCCTTGCCTCACAGATACAAGGTACGGAGTTTGATTCTGACCCCTGTTAACCAAACACTTAGAAAGAAGGGTTCCATTAGTAACCTTCTCAAAAGTCCAGAGGTCATTTTATCAAATCTTAATTTGATGACCCAAACACATGATATCCTGGTAAATGTCTGAGACCTTCTATCAATAGCTTACACAATTCAGACCTAGAGGTCACTGATATAACAAATGTGTAATAAGCCAAAAAGGACCTGAATGTTTGCAAATTACTGCTCTTGAAATGACCAATGGTGGCTCTCTAGGTGAAAGTTATTTAGGTGCTGGCATACATGATCATATATGACAAGATGTTAGAAATCCTGATCCACCAAGCTTCCAAAGGAAATAATCTAATGTCACAAAAATATTCCAAACAACCTAGCCAAAAGTATGGACTTGCAGTATCTGGCAGACTTAGAGCTATCCTTTATCACATGGATGACTACAAAAGTTTGTTTTGGAATGCGTTACCAAATAATACTTGTCTTCCTAGGTAGGGTATATAGGTTCACAGGATGATACTAGGCTCACAGGCCCTTACAAGCCTATCCAAGAATTTTGCCCACGTTCCCACAAAGTCAACACCTGTTTGCCCTGTCCAGCAGGGACACACGTGGGATCCCAGGGGTGCACTTTCTGTTTCCCATCCAGTCGTCCAGGCTCCTCTTAAAGAGGACTAGGAAGGTACTCTGCTTAACATGGAGAGGGAGTCTATTCCACTGACAGGGGAGTCTCTGGGACACAAATCTATCCTGCCAGCAAGTTCTATTAATGTCACAGATCAGGTTGAGGTCTTGTGTGCGGGTTGCATGAGTGAATTTTGACCTATGGATATGAAGCAACTCCATCAACACTGGATCTGAGATGACCTTGTATGCCAGACACAGGTCACCTCTGAGCAGTCTGTATGACTAAATAGAGGGGACAGGGCTTTTAGCCTATCTGTATAGGACAGGTGTTTGAGACCCAGCGTTTTCCTGGTCAGGAACCTCTGTGGTCTCTCCAGCTGCTGCATGTGGTTGGCAAGGTACAGGCACATGCCGAAGGGGGCATTGTACTCAATAATGGGTCTGATAAGGGAGGAGTACAGGGATGTTATGACCTCATTGTTCCTGGATGAAATACACTTACTTATGAGGTGGGTCGTAGAAAGCCTTCCGTACAACGGAGGCAACGTGGTGGTCAAAAGTCAGGTTGCTATCAAACTGGATCCCCAAGTCCCTCACGACTGCCTGAGTGCTTAGAATATTATTACTAATGTGATAATTATGGAGGACATTATTTTCCCCAAAGGGGATAATGATGCATTTCTTGGCATTCAGTTTGAGACCATGCTCCTGGCACCAGTCATTAGTTTGGGTAAGGCCCACTTGTAGGATGTTCACATCACTAGGGGAATTTAAGACAACACCCAGCATACAGTCATCTGCAAACTTGGTCAGCCACAGACCACTGGTTTTGGTTTGCACCTCATAAAGTATTTCTCAAGCAGTAGAGGCCCCAGGACAGATCCTTGGGGTACACTGCTCATTAAGGGTCTACTACTAGAGGTGGCTTACCCTATTTTGACTGAGTGGGTTCTGTCAGTCAGCCAGTTAGCTACCCATCTGGTAACATATGGGTTGACGTCTAGCTGGGAGAGTTTATCTATTATGCTCGAGTGAAGCATAGTGTTGAAGGCTTTGGCTAGGTCAAGGTAGGTGGTGTTGACCAGGTTTAATAGGCATGATCTCCCTTTGACAAAACCAAGCTCTGTGGGGTTAAGCATTTGGAGGCTGCCAGTGCCCTTGTTTATAAGGTCCATGATAATGCATTCCATGGCCTGCAGATCAGGCTAGTTAGGCTGATGGGTCTATAATTGCTTAGATCAGTGGATGCTCCATCTTTGTATAGAGGGATGACAGTGGCTGTCCTCCATTCAGCTGGGATGAAGCCAGTGTTCAGGCTTTGGTTGAATAGGGTGCCTAATGGAGCTGAGAGCTCATGCCTGAGTTCATGCATGTTGCAGGCGAGGATGTTGTTGGGTCCCATGGAGACTGTATTTTTTGCCTTTGAGAGGGCATTAAAGATCTGCTCTCTGGTGATGAGGGGAGGGGGGGCAGGTGCTGGGGATGTCCTGATTTACTGATGGGGGGGGGGGTTCACTGAACCTGTCTGCCAGGAGGTTGGCTATATCTAGCATTAGGTTTATGTGACACAGCACCGTGTAGGTTCCTACCACCCCCATCTAGCAGTATTACCTAAAGAAGACAACAAAATCAGTGTGACCCATAAATGGAAATGTCCAGTAAGACCACCACATTCTGTGTGTATTACCTCTCTTCATTAGGAATCCTACAGGAGATTGTGTGTGGCATCACAGTGAGAAACATGTAGACTTCAAGAGGAACAGACTGGCTAGTCAGTCTCCAAGTTCCCACATCTGGCAGAAGGCAAGCTTGTTAACAACCAAGGAACATGTCCCCCAACCCATCTATTGATGGCATTAACTTTAATCTTCAATCAGTCCAATGTCTATCCTTAAAATATTCTCTGTTAATAGCCCACTTAATGAATGAAGGTCTTAGGTCACCTCTTCTGGGAAGTCAAATTCATTAACACACTATGGTTACTCTAACAAGTTTCGACTAAATTTTACATTTCATGCTGTGGCACTTGATTGGTGACTTTTTCCATGCACATCTAAATTATGGGACAACATTTTTATGACACAATTTAAGCAGCTGCCATTACAGACACTGCAGCATCTAGCGACAAGAACAAGGTTGTGAATACTGGGACAAGCTTTGTCACTAGACAAGCAACAACAGAAGCAAGTGTACATTCAGATCAGAGGGCAGATGACTAAGATTCATCAAACCAGTACAGGCAGCTGATATAATCTGCTACCAAAGGTTCTTTTGTTGTTAACCAGAAGGCTCAGAGGCCCACACTTACAGTCAGAAGTGATGATAGGAGAAGCACAAAGATAAATAAATACTGGCAAGCACCTAGAAGACAGCGGCTGCAAATGGCTAATTACTCGCAGCAAGTCCACAAAACAGCTACTACGGATTCAGATATCAAAAAATAAACAACAATGCTGCTGCACTGGCTAATCCAAGATGATGAAAATGGTCAGAAAGAGTCTGGTAAGAATCTAAAAAAGGCTCTAGAATAGTATGCAAGGATGCTGCATGATGGAAACAGATCTTGTACTGGAGTTTGCTTTTACTTTTAAAAAGACTTTGTTGAGTACACAGAAGAGCTGGAAACAGAGCAACCACCAGCCTTTCCAATACATACACTTCAACTGCTGTACAGAGGCACAATGAAAGTGCTTTCACTAGACAAGGGTGATTATGATACAAAACATGACCACTAAGTAGTAAATACTCAAACTGGTAAAGACAATCATCGTCTTGTAACTGTGACACGAAAACTATATCTGGTTCTACACAAATATAAAGGGAAACATTTGTAATGGTATTCAAAAACCTAGGCAAAGTTTAATATCTGTCATTCAATTCAACTTTGACTGCTATAAGGTTTCACTGAACACGATGAAGTGAAAAATGAACAGGGAATGCGTTCTTTGCCTCATAAAAGTGACAAAACATTAAAAAGGGGGCAATAAATTCAACACTGCAGACTCAGTTTGTTGGTTTTATTATACTTACTGTCTTTCGGCTTTTCCCGGTTAGGGGTCGCCACAGCGGAACTCCGGTCCACTAATGATTGGCAGTAGATTTTTATGTGCTGGCTTGCCGGGCTTAACGCACAACCTTCAACGAAGGAATGCCCATTCACACGTCGACACACAGAAGACGCTCTAACAGAGAATCAAACATGCAACGTCTAACTGTGAGGCGACAATGCTACCGCAGCACCATCACCGAGCGAAAAATATTGCATTTTACAAAAAAGAATAAGTATAAAGCTGATATCCGCAATGTTATGTTTCTACTCATTACAATTCAGTGGCAAAAGGACAGACTCTGAGAAACACCTGAAAATTCTGAAGCAAAATTATTGGATATCTCTGAAAATCTTGGACAGATAAGGCATCAAGGTTTCAAAGAACACTTATTTTCTTCCTGAGGTGACATAAAAAAGAGAGTTTAGTTTGCAAGCCAGTTTGTGCACTGAAATGACAAAGCATCAACTGCAAAATTCACTAACGAACAGTGCTATACTGCCACCTAGTGTTGAAAGAAAATGTCTTGGCAACAGTATGTTACCTGTGAATGTTCCTGAGCAGGCTTAGAAATATTGTAAAAATGTGTAGGCTGTATCTTGGTTCCTAAATTCACAGATAAATACTAGGTAAATCAGTCTGCAGACTATTACACACTTAGCCAATAAGGAGACAGTTAAAGTTGAGAATCAAACCCTCTAGCTTGTATTTGTGAGGTAAGCACCACAACTGTTAAGCCAACTCCCTAACTTGTTAAGAAACAGTTTCTGTAATTGTGGAAATGTTTGCATTAAAATAGGATTTTGCACTTCTTAGTGGCACTAATTGTTCTAGATGGGGAAGAGTTAACTGTTATAAGTTTATAGGCAAGTACTAGGCTAGCAGCCCTTGTGGACCATTTTAAGCCTAGCCAATTTTCCCTTCAAAGGTGAGAATCAAACTCTATACACCTTGTGTCTGTGAGGTAAACGCCATTATACTACCTCCACCCATCACAATTCAGAAGATTTACACACAAATGAGAGCTCAGAAATACAGCTTCCAGTCATAGGTACATACTAGGCAGTTTGTAGGCTATTACATGCCTAACCAATTAGTTAGTCAGTAACCAAGAGTGAAAACCATACTCTGTACCTTTTGTCTGTGAAGTAAAAATCAACTATTATATCAACCTCCCAACCCCCACACAGGTAGATACTAGGCTATCAGTTTTTAAGCTATTACAAGGTTAACTGATAATCAGAGGTCAGAATCAAACTCTGTGAGGTAAAGATCTTAACAATTATGCCAATCCCCATCCTGCCCCCCCTACCCCCCACACACACACACATTCCTACTGCTCTTTTGCTGGACTCGGAACAAAAACTAGCCAGCCACTTGAAAACATCTACTTGGACATTGGTATACCAACTGTGACCATCCATACAGGCATGAATGCAAATTTGCTTGACCTTCTACTTCGGACAAGGTAGTAACCGAACTGTATGGACACCCTTCAAGTATAAGATTCTTTGCCTTTTTCTGAAGGACAGGCAAGAAAGTAGGTACTCAGCATTGCCAAGTACCAGCTTGGAAACTAGTTTGGGTACAAAGGAAAGGCTGTCCCTAAAGGTGACCCCCATGTTTACAGAAGTTTTAGACAGCACTGCAGGACTGCCTCACAGCTTTAACAGTCTTCTGGTCAAAACAATGCTGACTACTAAAAAAATTTCAGGATAGAAACAATGAATATGCTTATTTAGTAAGTTCAGAATACAGTTCCACCACTCCAATAAGGGACACCAGTTCCTCTAGTGGTTTTAAATAAATAACTGCTACACTGTGTACTGAGGCAACGATATTGACATCATGGGGAAGCACGCCGCTGTGCCACAGAGGTGCACATTTAAGAATCTTCTAAAAGCTCCCTTAGGTATTCCAGTAGACTTTAGGCACTGCTCTGGGCATACACCCTTAAAACCTCTTCCATATGGCTAAATAAGGCTGCCTTAGACCAAGTCCAACCTCCTACAGAATGCTGGTTATCCAACACAGCTTGTTCTTAAAAGGCATATTAGACCAAGAATACTTATGTAGCAAGATGCAAGCTGAGGTTCATGTGCAACAACCCTCATGTCACAGCTTTTCTCAGGCTACTAGGACTGGAGATTCAGGTTACCAACCCCCCAATCACACCTTTGGCTACTAGGATCCAAAATGAAATATTTGCAGAGTCAGTGTGGAACAATCAGAAAAGCACTGGTCCTGTCCTTTCAGCAACACCCTTGGCACACAACAATAAAGGACAGAAAAATACACAATGACCTCCTTGCCAAGGCATGCTGAATCATCTACTGTCCAGACCTATGGGTTTGAGAATCTGGAACTGATAATTCTCAAGAGGTGAGCAAGTCTACAATGGGTAGCCTACCTTTGCAAAACCATTCTCTGCCTACAGCTCCAAGCTTCTGCTCATACTTTGACCATATATCTCAACTATGGCCTTTGACCAGGTTTTCACCATCCTTTCCTATCTTCTCAGTCTTTTTCTTCTCTGAAGAAGCAGTCTTGTTTTTTTTAAGTATGTCTGACTGACCAGAGTGTGGGAGTTTACAGTAGTTGGGAAAACATGTCCAGTAAAATTTATCTAATATATATTCTAAAAGTTCTAATGCAATTCATAACAGGTTTTGCTTTTAAAATATATTAAATGTTACAATCACTTAATCCTGAAGTTTGTTGGCATTTACTTTACAAACAGTTGATACAAACACACATATACACACAAACACACACACACGCACACACACACGCAAATAATCAATATTATGTCAAGCATTTTTTATCTTTCAATAGCTACATCAAATAAAGAACAGAAAAAAAGACTGTGGATCTAGAATTGTATATGCATATGATAGAAATGCTTGTAGCTTTCTAAATAAGATGGAGTAATTGTATATGCGCGGTGTCCCAGTCATTTTCTTGCCTCATATTTGCAGTATGTTTTAAACTGGAAAGACAAAAAGATAACTATTGATGAGAATTAGCAACTACTTTTATGCTATTAGAACCAAAAACTATAATAAATGTGCTGTTCAGGTGTTCACAAAGGTGTAGCAGTTTCAGAATTTTCTTTTTTTCATTTTTTTTTGTTTTAGACAGTTTAATCAATCATTATAGCATGGTGATATGAGCAATGATTTGTACATGTGGGAAATATGTAGGCAAATGCCAATAACCACCCCCTCCAACTTAAATGATTTTGTTAACATTAAAAGCATTTTAAAAGCTAAACCGGTTAGAAAATGTACTGGAAATTGTTTAAACAGTAATGATATATTTAAATTAAATACATGAGTTTTTTATTAGTATAATTTTTATCCTGTAATATGATATTTTACTGGAGTATTTTGTCGTGATTATTCAGTTGTTTAATATTTGGTATGGTTAACTGCTGCTCAGCTCTCAAGTCTTGAATGATGAAAGACAAAAGTATTTAAACAGAATTATATAAATATTTGAGTTTCCTGTGCTTGAAACCTCTGCCCTTTAGAGCATTATTCATATTTTAAAAGAAAAATGAATTGATGCAATGGAAATAGCAACTCCTGATATGTATAATACATTTTGTTTGCTGACTGGGGTACAGCACGATCTGAGTGGACCACTTTCAGGCTCAACCAGGTAACATGAAGTTAAGAAATATAACAGCATTTTAGATTATTTACAAAGAATACCAAATATTTTTAACATAACAACAGTCACACATATCACACCAGCATAACTTATTAACAACACAACTAAGTTATATCCATGTTCAGACCACAGTTTAAAAGCAAAGAAACTGTAATCACAGATGGGCTATATTTCAGTACCTCAAACGTCTCAGACATGAACATACCTGTATGAATAGCTTAAAACTTTTCATTTGTCGGACTTATGAACAAAAATTAATTTTTCTTTTTTTGTTACCACTATAATGTCTAAATAACATGAGTATTTGCATTATTCACCACATTGCCTGCTTTAATTGTATACAAACCAACAGTTGCATTAATTACACAGGATGTAAGTAAGCATCATGCAGTCCCTAGCAGTGCTCCAAGTCCCTCCCTCCTGCTGTAAGAAATACTACTTCTGTGTCAACAGCTGGGTAGTCAGTGACGTGGCAGTAGTCACACTGGGCATTTTATTTTGTTACACTTATACTGTTGGAAGAAGCTGCAGTGGAACAGTTTAAAAAAATCACAACCCTGTTGTAATTCTTCCTGTGTTATACACACTGTGCAGTTACTGGCTCATTTAGCCAGGGATTGGGTGTTATACACCCCGTGCAGTTACTGGCTCATTTAGCCAATGATTGGGTGTTATACAGTGTGTGCTGTAACTGGTTTGTTTAGCCAGGGATTGGGTGTTATACACTCCGTGCAGTTACTGGCTCATTTAGCCAGGGATTGGGTGTTATACACTCCGTGCAGTTACTGGCTCATTTAGCCAGGGATTGGGTGTTATACACCCTGTGCAGTTACTGGCTCATTTAGCCACGGATTAGGTGTTATACACTGTGTGTGCAGTAACTGGTTCGTTTAGCCAGGGATTGGGTGTTATACACTGTGTGCAGTAACTGGTTTGTTTAGCCAGGGATGGGGGGTTATACACTGTGTGCAGTAACTGGTTCGTTTCTTTCTTTCTTTCTTTTTTTTTAATTTTACATTTGTTAACCGGAATAGTCCACTGGACACAGGTCCATTTTCAGTGGTGACCCGGGAAGAAAAGCTCCAAACACAACAATAACCTGTAATATAGAATAATACAAAGTTTGCAAAGAAAAATTACATTCAAAATGCAGTGAGTTCTAAATCAAGTAGTATGAACAGACAGACACAATTAGTAAAACAGAGTAATAATACAATAGTAGAATATTCTTTAGTCAAAAAAAACCCTTCAACTTCATTGTTGGAGAGACGTGTAAAACATCAGCTTCATAAAGATTATTTAGTGTCTAGATCAGAATATCAATACATTTTTATTATATTGTATGTTTATATTTAATCTTAGAACCTAGACCTATCCATACATCTTGACTGGTGAAAATAGAATGGTGGGGACCTAACACAGCAGAGGCTCTAACCTGATGTAGTGCAAGAACTTAGCCAGTTATTAATGAGATGCATTTTTAATTATTTTTTTAAACTGTGTGAAGTAAGCGATAGTAGGTATGTGACTGGATAGTGTGTTCCAGATTTTAGATACATAATTAGAGAAAAGGGTGTCCCCTGCTGTATTATTAGACTTAGTAACTGTGAGAATAACTTTGTTACTGGAGCAGAGAATCCTGTTATTGGTGTGGAGGTGAAGTAGGTTTTGTAATGCAGGGTTTTTTCTGGTTGATACAGAATTTTATGGGCCACAGAGAGTTGATTATAATGCACAAGTTGAGGAAGTTCCAGCCAATTGAGCTGCTTCAAGGATGAGCAGTGGTGAGATCTAAATGGGGAGTCTGAGGAGAATCTAGCGATTTTGTTGTAGCAGGAGTCAAGCTTAGCTAGGTCTGCTATTCTAAGGTTGGTAAAAATAGTTGAGGCATAGAGGAGGGTAGAGATAAGGTGTGTGTGGGCTATGGTAGCTTTTGTTTGTTGGATAACGAATTGTCTATTTCTACAGTTTTTTGTGGACTTTTTTGATGGTCTGGGAAATGTGAATATCAAATTTTAGATGGTTATCAATCTCTACGCCCAGGAGTTTGCTGTGCTCTGTGGGAGAGAGAGTAGTTTTGTTACTGGACATAATATTAAAGATGGTAGTTGATGAGGTGGACCTAGTAGGTTTAAAGAGCAAAAGTTTGGTTTTAGCAGGGTTTACAATAAGATGGATATTGGATAGCCACGTTTGAATGGAGAGGAAAGATTCTTGATAATGTGTGAAGTTCCTGAAGTGAGGAAGCTGCACAAATTAACGTTGAATAATCTACTAACCTACGAGTCTCCTATGAACCTATGAGTCTTGAATAATCTGTGTACTGGATGACAGATGCCTTGGGAGTGGAAGAATGGAGCTTATTGGTACAGAGGGCGAACAGCAGTGGGCTTAAGATAGAACCCAGGGGAACACCAAGAGTGACTGATAGAAGGGGGGAAGAGTTCTTGTTTCCACAGAACAGCTTGCTGATGGCTGGCTAGATAGTTTTGAAACCGGGCTATGGAGGATTGAGAGAGTGCTAATTCGGATAGTTCTTTGATAAGAATGTCATGTCTAACCATGTCAAAGGATTTTGAGAGGTCAAGAAAGGTGGCAGAAACACATTGCCATTGTTTTTATGAGAGTTTAAGGTACTGGAGAAGGACAAGAGGGCAGTACTGATACTATGGAAGGGTTGGAAGCCATGCTGAGTGTCTGACAGGAGTTTGTGTGTGTGCAAGTAGTCTATCATTTGGAAGTATACGCACTTTTCAAAGATTTTTGCTAGAGGAGACATAATTGCTATAGGTCGGTAGTTTGTGAGTGCTGTGGAGTTACCTCCTTTATGCAGGGGGATTATGTGAGATATTTTCCAAATTTCTGTGACAATGACTTCTGAAAGGGATCTATTAATTAGTATGGCTATAGGGTAGGCCACTGCATTGGCAGCAGTTTTAGGAATTCTCCTGGTAATTTGTCAGCAGAGTACTGGGCTTTAGTTTTTTGAGGTAATTTTTTTATCCTATCTATAGAAACGGGCTGGAATTGGAAGGAGCTATTCTTTGTGTGAGTAGTTGTGGCTTCAGAGGATGGGGGTGTGTGCTGAGTTTTCTGTTGGTTGGCTATTTACTTTGTCTTAGTAAATAATTTGTTAAATTGAGTGGCAATGTTGTCTGAGTTATTAACTAGGGTGGGAGAGGGACTACCAGTTTTGCCTGGCTGGCCAAAAGTTTTGAGGGTGATTTTGGTGCTTGATTTGAAGGTTGGAGTAGTAATTAATTTTGTCAAGTTTTACTAGTTTCTTAGCTTTATTCCTAAGCTCCTGATATTTTTGTTTTGCAGCTGGGAACTTAACAGCATTCCAGTGATCCCATGCTTTATCTCTGGCTTTGAGGAGGAATTTGGTTTCTTTGGTAAGCAATGGAGTGAGATTGGATCTGGTTCTTATGGTTCTGGGAGGGGCATGAAGATTTAATAAATTTAGATCGCAGATACACCCCAGGGGTTACCTCAGTGTCACTGCTCGACAGAGGCACAGCTAAATAATGGGCATAGTTTCTCCAAACTAAGGGGTGGCGTAAGCCACAAAACTATGGGCTAGGCTTATAAATGCCCTCGGGCAGATAGCCTAGTATGAACCTATAAAAAGGTAGTATTAAAGTAAGTAACTGCCTCATTTAATTCTAGGTATTTCAGAGGTGCCCAGTTGCAATGTTTTAATTCTATGGTGAAACTGATGGGGTTAAAGTTCTTTTTACTTCTAATGAACTGGTAGACAGTGCCCTTTGGGATTATGATTAGGTTGCCGTAGAAGGAAGGCTGGAAGATGGTCACTTAGACCATCGGGGAGGCATCCTGCAAGAGAGGGTAGCCTGGTTTATTAGTTAGAATCCAGTCAAGGATTGATTCCCTATTAGTTGCCTTGTCAATTCTCGTTGGTGTAACTGGCTCATTTAGCTGGGGATCAGGTGTTATACAGTGTGTGCTGTAACTGGTTCATTTAGCGGGGGTTTGAGGGCAGCCTGTCTGAAGGACAATGCATCACAAGCCGATGTAGCTGGTTGTTTTTGGTAACTTTGACCAGACGATGCATTTGGATAGTAGCCCCATGAAGGGCATTGGGCAGCAAGATGTAGCCTTCAAGGGCAGGAGACAGAACTGTGTATACACACTTGATTGTTTTACTCATTTAATTGCTGTAGTAACTTTCATTTAAAGTTACTGCACTGAGTCAGCAAGCAGTAACAAAAAAGCAGACATGCTCAGTAAATGAATTCATCAATACATGTATGTTTAGTACTATTGTTTCACTCATTTGTTTGAAGATGTGAGGACATTTTTTAATGGTCATTTAGTTGTTTTCATGATCACATATTTGTAACAGCAGGGGTGAGAGCTTTACAGAAGTGATAGTGGGACTGCTGGAAGGGTGGGGAAAGGGCTTGTGACTGTGCATTCTGTGGGGTGCTTTAGTAAGTTTTACCATAATGTAATGGGTGAGAAGACCTTACTAAGATAGCATGAGTGCCTTTACTGTATTAAAAACAAGACATTAGCAATTACTGATTAAGGGTTTTACCTCACAGATACAAGGTTTGATTCTGATCTCTGGTTATTCACTAGGCTTGTGATAGTCTACCGATACAATACCCCTAGTGAGGATAACTGGGATCATACCATAGATAATTGGAGGGGACTTGTATAGGATAAAGCATTTAGGAGCTGCCTCTGTCCATCAGTATTGTAGGGAGTAGTCCTGGGGTAAATCTTTTATTTCCCATCCATAGATCCAAGATGCACTTGAATATGGACAGGGATGAGTTTTGTTTTACAATGACATGGAGTCATTTCCAGAGCAGTGGTATCCTCTTTGAGATACAACTATACCTCCAAACCATTCTGCTGATGTTACATAAGAGGTTTAGATCCTTGGATGGAGTATTTCTAATGCCATTTGACTTGCTGATGTGCAGTAGATCCATAAGTGATGGGTAGGAGGATATCTTGTATGCTAGACACAGGTCATCTCTTAGCAGTCTTTAGGATACTGAGTATTGTGACAGGACTTTAAGTCAGTCCATGTAGGACATTGTTGTTTGGGTCTTGCACCCTTTACGTAAGGTATCCCTGTGCATGTTCCAGTTGTTGCATGTATATGACCTGATACCTGCTAAAGGTGGCATTATATTTAATGACTGGCCTAATGAGAGCTGAGTAGAGAGGGACAATAACATCTGTAGATCTAGACACAGTCCCTTTGTTTATCAGCTGTGCAATATAGATGGACTTTATGACAGTGGATACATGTTGGTCAAAAGTTAGGTCACTTTTCACATAAGTTGTCAAATTCTGAACAATTAGGTCAATTCTTAAGGGCATATTGTCAATGTGGTAGTTTCCTGGAGTAGATAATTTCCCAAAGGATTCAATAATGCATTTTTTGGCATTTAGTTTCAGTCCGTCATTTTGGCAAGTTATTTTTTTACGACAAACCTTCTTACAGGATAGCAAAGTTATTTGAGGATTCAGTGACTGACTCTAGCTTGCAGTCATCTGCAAATGTAGTCAGCCAGGGTCTTTTGGTATTGGCTTTTACACCAGAGAAGTAAATGCCAAACAGGAGAGGTCTGAGCACCAAACCCTTGGGAACTCCACTGGTGACTGGTCACTTTGTGGAAGTAGCTTCTCATAGTTTGATCTCCTGCATCCTATCAAAAAGCCAGTTAGCAATCCAGAGGGTGACATAGGGGTTTATTCCCAATTTATTTAGCTTTTCTACTATGACTGTCTTGGGGATTGTGTCAAAACTTTAGCCAGGTCGAGGACATGGTGTATAACATTTTACCTTTATCCACTGTTTTAGTGACCTTTTCAAAAAAGTCCACCAGGTTGAGTAAGGATGACCAGCTTCTGACAAATCCAAACTAAGACAGGTCCAGTGTTTGGACTTGCTTGAATAGACTGTCACCTGATCACAACTCATTAGCCTCCAAATGGATCAACCACTGAAAAATTGGTATAAAAAATGTTCTTGCATTTCCTGTCTCACCTAACAACTGTTTTCCCTATGCATGAAGTGTGCACAAAACAAGCAACTCACTGGATACTTAGAAAAGCAACATATGATGAAGAAGAAAGGCGAGAATTTTTATCACAGAAATAATTTCAGATTTAATGTTACAGAAAACCTAAATTTATGTGACTGTTATCTCCATTTTAGGATCTAACAGCATAAGCCAATGCAGGACAGAGTTTCAAATTAACTGTCTAAACAAGGAGTAACCTATAAATAAGTTGGTAAATAATCAACCAAACTAACAGACTATGAATTTCCTGCACAATTATTTGTGCCAACATATCAAATCTTATAACAGCTGCACATCATGAAAGAGTGCTCCAAGAGGCAGCATACTGATAGCTACTGTCAATTTACTCATAAAACGGGTCAGCGAATTAGAAAATCCCAGTACACTTAAGCCCCTCCCCCAATACACTGAAGCTCCTTTCATTATACTGTGCAAATTCCTGTCCTGTCTGTCCCAGCTGAAGACAATGTCATCACTAAGGCTTAGTGACTAAGCCATCTGAAGGGCACTGACTGCTGGAGTTGTGAGTATTGCCATCCATTTAAAAAAGAAAATATGAACTGAAGCAGCAACAGAGGGCTCTGGCCAAACAGTGCTCAGAGTTTGTCACGGTGGTAACCCTATGATCCCCTGGTGGACACTAGCAGTAATGAAAGCTGTCAAGTTCAAGAAAGAAACTTTCCTTGCAAACTAGTGAGTAGTTTTCCTTATTTAACCAATAGGTACAAATAGGCCAGGAAGGCAACAGCAGAAGCAGTTACTGAAACAAAGGCCCTAGGTGTGGGAAGAGTTTGATGATGATATGGAGAATGACTGGAAGTTCTGGCAAGCCATCCATGGACTCAGGAGGGGTGAATGGGACATGCCCAGGTTGTCCACAGCAAGGGTGCAGATATGCTTCTCTTCAATGGGGACATTGTTGGTAAGTAGCAAAAAATATTTCCAGAAACTCTCTAATCTAGTGGGCATGCCCTTCTTAAAGAAAGAGGTGCCAGAAGCAACCGGTGAGACTAGGTCCATTTCTATACAAAAGGTCACAGCCCTGTAGTGACAAGGCTACAGGAGTGAATGAGATCTGGTTAGAACTGCTGAAGGCTTTGGATGCTGTTGGGAATACCATGGTTAATGGGCTTTTTCAGTATTGTGTGGAAAGCAGGGAAAATAATTCTCCATTGGCAAACTAATGTAGTGGCCCCCATTTTCAATAAGAAGGACAGAATGGTGTGTTCCAGTTACAGATGGACTGCACTTTTCAGCCTCCTCTGAAAAGCCTAGCCAGGCTGTTGGAAAGGAGAGTCTACCCATAGCCAAGCCTGTGACTCAGGAGGAGAACTGTGAATTCCATCCAGCACTGGAAAACTGGACCATCCCTTTGCCCTTACAAAGAAACTGGAAGGGTCATGGTAGTCTCTCGGTCCTGTCTGCATGTGCTTTGTGGACTTGGAGAAGGCAAGTGACTGAATACTCCATATTGTGTTGGGGAAGGTACTAGAAAGTACAGTTGTGTACACTTTCCATAAATGTAGATGTTCGAGTGTATTCAGTGTTGCAGTCATTACATTTGGGTAATCTGCTGGCAGGTTGCCCTCAGTCGGCCTGATTAATAAAGTCTTGGGTCCTGCATCGGTTGCTGTCCCTTCTTCCGTGACGTCAGGTCGTCAGGGGTATAAAACATGCAGCCGACGCCATTACATCAGTTTTTCTTGCCCCAGATGTCAGGTGCCCCCCCCAATGGGGAGCAAATAAAAACACAAAGGTATACCTCCCAACAAAAAGCAAATACACCAAAAAGGCTTTTAAGCATAGTAAAGGAAAGTAGAGGTATAGCCAGAAGAAATTAGGGGGCTGGAGGGTGGGTAACCAGGACTGCAACAGTGAATACACTCTAGCATCTACATTTATGGTAAGTGTACAGAACTGTACTAAGTTCTTCATGTTTCACTGATGCAGTCATTACATTTGGGTAGATTCCCAAAGCTATGGTTGGGAGGAGGAGTTTATATAGCATTAGGGCCAGCTATAAGGCCCTGCAAGACAGCAGTGGCAAAGCCAGCCCTTGATTTAGAGAAAATTGGCAAATGATAATGCTTGGTGAAAGTATGTACAGAACTCCAGGTAGCAGCCTCTAGGATGTTCCTGGTAGAAACATCTCTGAGAAAGGCTACAGAAGTAGATGCAGCCCTGGTGAAGTGAGATCTGATCCCCTTGGGGAAAGGTTTCCCATGGTGCTTATAGCAGAAATGAATGCAATGGCTTATCCATTTAGAAATGGTTTGTTTTGAAATAGCCTTCCCCTCTGCCCCTGCAGCAAATGCTACCAGCAGTTGTTCAGATTTTCTTCGAGGTTTAGTCCTGCCGAAGTAGAATCTAAGTTGTCTGTGCACATCCAAGGAATGCAGAATACATTCCCCTTTGTTCTGTGGATTGGGAAAGAATGCTGGCAAATGAATGGACTGATTAAGAGCCACACTGGATACCACCTTGGGCATGAAGGATGGATTGGTTCTGAGTGACACCTTGTCCGCATGAAAGATGATGAAAGGCTCCACTGCCATAAGGGCCTGTAATTCAGATATCCTTCTAGCTGAAGTTATTGCTAAAAGGAAGGCTGTTTTCCAAGAATGAAATTTTAAGTCTGCAGTAGCAGCTGGCTCGAAAGGAGGTAGAGTGAGTTTCTCCAATACAAAGTTAAGGTCCCAGGCAGGGGTTGGAGCTCTCCTGGGTGGTCTCAGGTTTTTGGCCCCTCTGGGGTACTGCCTGAGCAGAGGATGAGAGAAGAGGGGAGGTTCTGTGTTATAATGAGCTGAAATGGCTGAGGCGTCGATTTTAATGGAGGAAAAAGAAAGGCCCTTGTGAAGCATCTCAGTTAAGTATTGCAAAATCTGAGGTAAATTGGGCGCTGCTGCTGTGCTCATCTCTTGAGATTGGTTCCAGGCACAGAATCTTTTCCATTTGTCAGCATAAGATTTTCTAGTACTAGGTCTCCTTGCCTCTAAGATGACATCCATCACAGGTTTGCTGAGGGATAACGGTGAATTTAAGTGATTAGCCAGGCTGCAAGGTTCAATGTTGGAAGCTGAGGGTGCAGAAATTGGTTCTCCTACTCGGACAGCAGGGAAGGGGTCTGTGGCAGGTGCCATGGAGATAACTGCGACACACTGCGCAGGAGGGGGTACCAGTGTTGGCTCGGTCTGTCTGGAGCAATCAAGATCATCCATGGTTTGTCCTGCTTGACTTTTAGTAGAACTTTGGAGAGCAGAGGCAGTGGGGGGAAGGCGTAGACTGATAGGTTTTTCCAGCTGAAGGACAGAGCATCCACTTTCCAGGCTTGTTTGTGGGGAGTCTTTGTGCAAAACTTGTCCACCTGGTAGTTCTGGGGGGAGGCAAATAGATCTATGTCTGGGCTCCCCCATTCGCTTGTCAACATGTTGAAAATCCTTGGTTCCAGTTTCCACTCGTGTGGGTCCATGAGGTTTCTACTTAGTCCGTCTGCCAGTGTATTTAATTTTTCTGGCAGGAATTGAGCTTGCAGGTGCACTTGGTAGCTCAAGGCTGTGTTCCACAATGCCATGGTTAGTCTGCAGAGGGGGTAGGAATGTGTACCCCCCTGCTTGTTTATGTACCACATAATGGTGTTGTCCATCTTTACCATTAGTTGTCCTGGAAGATTGTAGTCCTTGAAGGCTGTCAGAGCATTCCGTACAGCTAACATTTCTTTTTGATTGATATGTAGGTGCATTTGACTTTGGTTCCATTTGACCTGAATGCACTTCCCTGCCAGGTGAGTCCCCCATGCATAGTCTGATGCATCTGTTGTTAGGGTTTGGGTGGCAGGGGGTAGTGTGAATGGTAGTCCCTTGTTTTGGTGGCAGGCCTCTGCCCACCACAGGAACTCAAGGCGGAGGCAAGGTAAGGCAGGAATCATTGTTTCCAGGCTGTGAGAATGTTGACTCCATAGGCTTTTTAGATACCACTGTAGTTTCCTCATACGCAGTCTTGCATATGGAATTAGAAGAATGCAGGAGGCCATGAACCCCAAGGCTTGCAGTATTTGTCTTGCAGATAGCAGGGTTTTTGTGGCCACTTGTTTGAAATAGGTTACCAAATGAATTTGCTTTTCTGGCATAAGGTAAGTCATCTGGGAAGTTGTATTCAAGTTGCTACCAGGAATGTAATTTGTTGACAGGGTACCAGTTGTGATTTCTTTTCGTTTATGGTGTACACCAGACAAGTCTGAACCCTTTTTACAAATGCCAGATGATTTAAAAGTATGCCCTGGCTTTCTGCCTGAATTAGACAATTGCCCAGGTATGGGTATATTTGAATACTTAAAAGAAGGAAAGGTAGTCCCAAAACAAAGGGCACAAGTAAATACAAATAAAATCCACGGCCACTGCACACCACAAGCTGAAGAATCCAGCACTGTCCAAGATGGAATAATTCAAAGGCAGGACATCGAAGTAATCCACAACCACGAAAATTTTATTACAGACTAGTCTGTACAAAAATTACAAAGTCTGTAATAAAATTTTCGTGGTTGTGGATTACTTCGATGTCCTGCCTTTGAATTATTCCATCTTGGACAGTGCTGGATTCTTCAGCTTGTGGTGTGCAGTGGCCGTGGATTTTATTTTTATTTATATTTGAATACTTCTTTGCCTGCAAAATGCAATAACTGGAGCCAGGCACTTTGTGAATACCCTGGGCACAGTAGACAAGCCAAAGGGCAGAGCAGAGAACTGATAATGCGTGCAGCCTGCTTGAAGCATAGGTATCTTCTGCAAGATTCTCTGATTGGGATGTGCAGGTATGCTTCTTTTAAATCTAATGTTGTCAACCAGGTGTCTTTGCCTAGCATAGGAAGTAATTGATGAAGAGTCAGTATCTTGAATTTTGGAATCTCCAGAAAGGTGTTTAGAGTAGGCAGGTCCAGGATTGGACGCCATGATTTGTCTTTTCTGGATACCAGAAAAAGTCTGGAGTAGAAACCTTGTCCCTTTTCCTCTTCTGGTACCAGTTGAATAGCCACCATACTTAAGAGGGAAGGTACTTGTTTTTGAGCGTCTGCCCACTGATGTGGGGGCAGGTCTGTCCACCCATTTGGTGTTGGCAACATGTGGAAATGAAATCTGTATCATTGGGGCACTATATTTAAAACCCATTTGTCCTGGGTTATGAGTTTCCAGTTCTTTGCATGAAGAGCAATCTTCCCCCCAAAGGGGCGGTCAAAAGATAAGTGCTTCGGAATTTTAAAAGGAAGTCATTGAGACTGTTTACCATAGGGAGGTGTCTTGTTATTTCCAGATTTGGAAGTGGAGGCCCCCCACTGTTCGGTTCTGAGAGTCCCCTGGGACTGAATCCAGGGGGTTTTGCTGTGCCTGGGTTTGGCTTGAGAAGACCTGGAAGGGACTGGAAAGGACCAATTCTTAGTAGCCCAGTGCCTACTAAATCTAGGAGGTTGCACTTGTAAAAAATCTTTAACAGTTTGCATAGATTTAGCTTTATCCTCCATCTTTTTAAGAACTTCTTCAGCCTTGTTGCCAAACAGGTGGTCTTGTTTAAAGGAGCATCCAACAATTTAGCTTTAACATGATCAGGCAAAGATTGCTCCTTAAGCCAAGCATGCTTTCTAAGCACAGACCCAGTAACAGCAGCCCTGCAAGAGGCATCTAAAGAATCAAAACCACATTGCAAAGTATGTTTTTTTCATTTCATTTTTTTCCACACAGTCAGGAATCAACATCATTTTCTGTTTAAGCAGTCCAATAACATATTGCTGATATTTTAACATATGAAATTGGCAGTTAAAAGCTCTGATTGCCAAGGCTGCAGAAGTATAAACCTTTTTACCCCATCTATCCAGTGCCCTGGAGTCTCTATCAGAAGGGTAAGGAATTTTAGCAGTAGAAGCCTTAATGCCCTTGTGCCCCCTGAAAAATAGTCTATGGATCTGCAATAGGAGTTTTGAAAAGGAACTTGTGGGACTCAGGAACACTGTAGTATCTGTCAGGTTTACTAGGAGCAGGAGGCAAGGAATCAGGGGTCAAACCGGATTCCGAGAAAACATCAACAATGTCTAGTACAGGAGGTATAGCCAAAGGCCCTATGCTGATGTAGAAGACGGAAATCCCTAAGCCTCTTTTTTGAATCAGAAAATTCCTGGCTTTCCCAGTGAAAATGCTCCCTTAAAGTATGTAAGGTTTCCCCAAAAGAAAATTCCTCAGGAAAGGAAGCAGAGGGAATGGAATCCTCTGCATCAGAATCTTCATAAGTAGGTATGGACAAATCCAGGTCATCAGAAGAGTCAGAAGAAACAGAATCCTGATCAGAAGATTCATAATCAAGCTCAGCCCTAGGCATCTTGGGGGGGGGGGGGATGACTACCCCTGATTAGAGTTATTAGATCTTCAGCCATTTTTATCATTTGTTTTTTAGGCATAGGGGCCTGAGCATGCAGCCTGGGCGTCGGTTTTTCAGAGATGGATCGAGATTTAGGCCTTAATAATGAAGGAGGTGTCATTTTAATATGCAAGTCTGTAGGCCTGAATACTCCCTCAGAAGCCGATGCCAGCACAGCGGCTCCGGACCCATCCAAGGTAGAGACATCCGCGGGTTCCATAGTTGAAGTATCTCGCGGCATACCAGACTCCGAATGGGTCTCAGTAGAGGCCTGCGAATCAGAAGTAGTGGGTATCAAGGGCTGCAAAAGCGCCTCACTGAGTACCGGCAAACTGGAGACTAGCTTAGGAGAAGCGTTATCTTTGCGTTTTTTTGGAATCCCAGTAGTCGGATGGCTAACCGACGACATTTCTGGATAATTAAACAGAGAACCGAAATATTTAGAAGCAAAAATATACTGACGACGGATAGTGCGCTGATTAAATAAAGCACAAAACTGACAGCAAGGTACGTCGTGGTCAGGGCCTGGGCAAGGAATACAGTACGAATGAAAATTTTTTTGAGGTATTTGCTTCCCACAAGTAATGCAATTAACTTTTACTGACATCGGTAAGGAGCAAGAAAAAGCTTCCCCAATGGGGTACTTAGCTTTAAGTTGAAGACTTTGGTTCTGAAACTTGAAAACGAAAATTTCATGAGTCGGACGACTGGCGCTTAGGTTCCAGAGTCACTGCTGCTTGTCAATGAGTCCCTGCATTTGTTCACATTCTTTATATTCCACCAAAAATGTTCAAGGTGGGACAAGACTCGACCAAGGTTAACGTTCTCTCCCTTTCGGCTCCTAATTTTCATGGACAGGATATTAAGGTGCAGCTGATGTTTGGAGATTATCCAGTTTGAGAAAGTAAGGGTAGTGTGTCTGTTGTTTGCAGACAATATTGTTTGTTAAGTCTACACTGACGGTTAAGTCTGGCATTCACTGGACTGCTTCACTGCTGAGGTCAGGGTTCTGTCTCAGGAATGAGTGGCCTGCTCTTTGCAGATGAGCGGGAAGCAGCTACCCCAAGTGGAGGAGTTTAAGTATCTCAGGTTCTTGTTCGCAAGCGAGCGTAGAAAGGAATAGGAGACTGGCCATTAGATGGGTTCAATAGTAGCAGTACTACAGGTGCTGTACTAGACTGTGCTGTTGAAAGAAAAGCCGAATCTTATGGCAAAGCCCTTAGTTTACCAGTCAGCCTATGTCCCCACCCTTAACCGTAGTCATGAATTTTGGATGGGGGCTGAAAGGGTAAATCAAGGACACAAACATTGGAAATGAGGTTCCTTCATAGGCCTTCTGGGTTCCATGGCTGAGCAAGAAGCTAAGCAAATCAGGGACGACTTCAATGTAGAGGTACTGTAAAGAACTGAAAGGAGCCAGTGGAGGTGGTTTGGCCAACAAGTGAGAATGTCACTCAGAACCGCCCACTGGAGGTATACCAGGCACACTCCACTGACAGAGGTGCTGGGACAAACCCAGGACAGGGTGGAGAAATTGTATTTCTCATCTAACCTTGGAATTATTGTCTGGAATAAGGAGGTCTGGTCTATCCTGTTCTGCTTGCTGCCATCACAAACTTTACAAGGATAAAAATGTGTGTGTGTGTGTGTGTGTGTGTGTGTGTGTGTGTGTGTGTGTGTGTGTGTGTGTATCACAAGTTTTATGTATGTATAAAGTTACTACATACATCCATGCATAACACACACCCACAGTATTTCACGACAGGAAAAAAAAAACAATGTGTGCTCAGACCGTAAGAATATCTTTGTTTCTACACTCACTAGCAAGTGGAGGCACCTTCATTACAAGGCTTCAAACATTACCTTGATTAAAACTCAACCAATTCCGACCAGGACCAAGGAAAAACGAAAACAACAAAGGAACTGGAAACCGAAGCAAACACCAAAAATTAGCATACAAATATTTTATTAAACGCTTTCGTCCACAGACATCTTCAGAAAACTATCAACAGTAAAGCCAATCATTTTATAACTTCCAGTAACCAATAAACTTTCATCATCAACTAACCTATTAATAATACACTAAAATCTAACAATTAAATGAAGATAGTGAACTTTTTAAAATACATACTTTCAAATGAAAACAAAAACTCTTAAAAGACACAACAGTAACTATTGTTTGTTTAAATACACCCTTCTGTTCTTTAAAAAACATTTTATATTCACCATGTCATTAATCCCAGCTGCCCTATCAGCCCTTAACTTTAATTGACACAAGGCTTCTCTTTGTTCTAAATAATTCTTAAAATCAGCCTCTGTTCTAAAATAGAAAAAAAGAAACTTTTTATATTCATTACATTCTAATGTATGTTTGCCCACCTTTTACTACACAGTAACCACTATTCATTGCCTGGTAAATTTTATTTGTATTATTTCTTTATACTCTGCACTGTACCTTAAACATACTGCTATGTACAAACTAATTGCCATTCATGTTAACCTGCTTTTATATAGATCTACTTACATTTGTATGTACTGTATGTATCAATGTATGTATTAACTATGGAGCTTTTCTGCCCGGGTCGCCACTGAAAAAGGGCTCTGTCCCAGCTGGACCAACCTGGTCAACAAATGTCAAATAAATAAATAAATATTTAAAAAGGGCATTTTTGAGGTCTTTCTTTTTTACACAGTATAAATGTTCTTTCATCTTATTATAAAGACCCCTAGTAGTCATACCTATACAAAAAGCTAAACAACCACTGCATACACAAATGTAGACTACCCCTTTAGTTTTACAACAAAAACGCCCAGGCACTTTTAAGGTACAAGATAAATGCTGAAGGAACACAAAGGGTCCTTCTAAAATATACCTACAAACATTGCATTCTCCACACTTGTACATTCCATTAGGCTTTTCAATGTAAAGCTTATTTGGTACGTACTAGTATCTTTACATAACAAGTTTTTAAGTTACCATTGTTTTTGTACACAAACCTAGGGTTTGTCCCAACCACCTTAAATAGTTCTTTATTGCCTTCCAATATTTTCCAACTGTTTTGTAAAATTCTACGTATATTGCTACTGTCAACAGTCACATCCAAACTACAAAATAGCCTACTTTCATCCTCATTAAAATGATTACCTCATTGACTAAAAAATGGATGTTTTAAAATAGATTGTTATAATGTACATCTCTTGGTTAATATATCATTTAATAGTCTGCATCACATCCTCTGCTAAGAAACAGTTCAGTTATAAAACTGAACTCTTCAATAAGTTTGGAATCATCACTAGTCATTCTACTGGCTCTTATAAATTGCCCTTTAGGTTTATTTTTCTTAATAAAAGATGGATGATTGCTCCTATAGTGCAAATAACTATTAGTCAACGTCTTTTTCCTGTGAATGCTACTCTCAAATTCTTTGGTGGCATTATTCCACTTCAGATTGACAGAGGGTACTGGAAGAGACAAGGTTAAGCTCAGCTCCAGCTAACTTTGGAAAACATATGCCAGAAGTCTAAACCTCAAAATGCACGCACTCGAGGCTCTCCTCAGTATGGAGAAAATTGATATATGTGCAGTAACAGAAACCTGGTTTAAGCCTCCAGAGAGCACCCCAGCACTATCAGGCTACAACTCATACCATACATTTTGGCCACAGAACCCAGACTGAAATACCCACACCTCCAGGTTAGTGGCACAGCACGATGCTTCAGAGATCATCCACGTGCAACTAACAATGGGCAAAACTGCAATTCAAATTGTAGCCTCTACAGATCACCCACCATGTTCCAGAACCCCCATTCCGCGTTTCTGGAAACACTGGGAAACATAAAGGTCCTACCAAACACCCTAATATTGGGTGATTTCAATTACCCAAACATTAACTGGGAGAACTACTCAAGTACTAACTCCCTTGCCCAACATTTTCTAGAATTTATAAACTCAAACGTCCTGGATCAACTGGTCAACACTCCCACCAGAGGTGACAACATACTGGACCTGGTCATCACCAACATGGGTGACCGGTGTTCCACACCGTAGGTCAACCCCTCGCTGGTTAGATCTGACCATAAACAAATCACACTGGATATCCACATTCCGCCCCCCACCCCCGGACAAGGAAACCACCATGAAAAACTTTTCAAAAGCAAACTTCACATTACTTAAGACCAAGGTGGAAAGTTTCAAAGCCCCCATGCTAAAGGGTAACGCTGTCCAAGCTGCAAAATCCTTTACTAATGCATTCTACGGGCACCTACAAGAATGCATGGATCATGCTATCCCCAACAAAACCAAGACGCACTCCTCCAAGAAAAGGAAACCAGTCTGGTGGACCCCTGCCAAAAACAAGCTATACAATAGAAGGAGGAAACTAGCACAGAAGAGAGTAAAATCCCAAGAAGGGAAGACATCCCTGATCAGTATCAGCAAGAAACTACGATCCCTCATAAAATCATCCAAGGCGAGCTTCAAAAGAAAAATTGCCAAGGACTCCAAAGACAACCACAAGGCATTCTTTAGCTATGTCAAGAATCTAAGAGGCAATGCTCAGATCTGCTCAGAGATGATGCAGAATGGCACAAAATACACTGAACCGACCAATATTGCCAACATCCTGGCAGAAAGGTTCAGTGCAAACTTCACCCCCCAAAAGGGCCCATAACCACACCAGAAAAATGTAGAGCCCCTGAAATCAAAGACACTCAGGTTAAAACAGCCCTCTCCAAAGCCAAAAACACAGTATCAATTGGACCGGACGGTGTCCCAGGCTGCGTCCTACACGAGCTCAAAGACGAACTAACTCCTCACCTAAACACACTGTTCAAACTCAGCCTCTCCACAAGCTATGTACCCATAGAGTAGTGCACAGCAATGGTTATTCCGCTCCACAAAGGTGGAGCTACAACAGACCCCAGGAACTATCGCCCTATAAGCCTGACTAAATTGGTCTGCAAGGATATAGAGCGCATCATCATGGAACTCATTAACAGAGACATTGGGAACCTCTAAACACTGGACCCTAAACAGTTCAGCTTTGTTAAGGGCAGATCATGCCTCCTTAACCTGGTGGACTTCCTTGAGACAGTTACCAAGGCTATAGACAAGGGAAAGGTGGTACACATAGCCTACCTAGACCTCGCAAAGGCCTTTGACACCATTCCCCATTCTGGTATTATAGACAAGCTCACCAGCCTGAATATAAACCCCTATGTTACAAGATGGGTTGCCAACTGGCTCATGAACAGAACCCACATGGTGAGAGTTGCAGGAGCTAGGTCCGACTCTAAACCGGTTACAAGTGGCATTCCACAGGGCTCAGTCCTAGGACTCCTCCTGTTTGGCATATACTTCTCAGAGGTACAGGCAAGCACAGGAGGACTATGGCTGACCAAGGCCGCAGACAGCTGCAAACTAGGGGCTATAATTGACTCTCCGGCTGACACAGACATCCTCCAAAAGGGTCTCACTGAGACGGATACCTGGTGTCAAAATCATGGCCTCTCGCTAAATGCCAAAAAGTGCATAGTCATCCTCTTTGGAAAAAACAAAGTACCCACAGACTACCAGATAGGTGGTAGTCCCCTAAATACAGAAGATGTAATAAGGGATCTGGGGACCCAAGTAAATAGTAATCTCTCCTTTGATAATCACATTGCCAAAGTGGTTAGAAAATCCTTCTATGTGCCCCACCTAATCATAAAAGGGTTCACATCCAGATCAAAAGAGGTAACTGTGCCCCTCTACTCATCACTCATCAGACCCATCACAGACTACAATGCCCCACTTGGGATGTACCTTACAAGGCACCTGCAACAGCTGGAAAGACCACAGAAGTACCTCACCAAGAGGATCACTGGCCTCAAACAGATGTTGCTTGACTGAAGAAACTCCAGCTGTACTGGGTTGCATACCGCCTACTCAGAGGTGAACTCTGCCTGACATACAAGGCCATGTCCAACCCAGAACTGATGGACATGCTCCACCTAAAGAAAATCATATCCCCTCGAGCCACACGCTCTAGGGATCAAATAGGTCATGCTGGAAGGACAGATTCCTGTCCCAGAGACTTCCCATGCTTTGGAACAAGATTCCAATCTACATTAGGCAGAGCTCCTCGCTAACACTCTTCAAGAGAAACCTTGACGAGTGGATGGAAAACAGAAAGTTTACCCCAGGGATCACTTCAGTGGCTCTGCTGGACAGAGGCACAGGGAACTAATCTAAGGGGCTGGCGAAAGCCAACACATTCTGGCTAGGTTTATAAATGCCTTCAGGCAGATAGCCTAGTACCTACCTATGAACCTATAAAGGACAAAATGATTGACTTCAACAATTGGCTAAGCTTCTGGTGTCCTTCAAGGGGGATCCAGTATCTGTCTGCCTGGGACGACATGATCGACAGAGCACAATGCTTAGCCAGAGATGGTCTGCAACTGTCACCCCTGGGATTCAGGTTACTTGCTAAGGCTCTTGCCACCACTATAGTGCTTTTTTTAGGCAAAGTTCAAAGGACAAAACCATCACCGTAACAGGTACAAACATGCAAAATCTGAAGGTAATGCTACTCAATGCTAGAAGTCTAAACCTCATAATGCACTCTCTCGAGGCACTCCTAAAAATGGAGAACATCAATATCTGTGCAGTAACTGAGACCTGGTTCAAGGCTCCAGAGAGCACCCCTGCAATACCAAGCTACAACTCTTACCACACTTTTCGGTCACCAAACCAGGACCGAAACACTAAAGGTGGAGGAGTGTCCATATTCACCAAGGATATTCACACCACCAGGCTAGTTGCCCAACACAATGCATCTGAAATTCTCCAGGTGCAACTAACACTAGGTAAGACTGCAATCCAAATTGTAGCTTGCTACAGATCCCCCCACCATGCCCCAAGATTCTCACTACACCTTTCTAAACATACTGGAAAATATTAAGATACAACTAAACACCCTAATACTGGGTGATTTCAGCTACCCTGCCATTAACGGGGAAAACTACTTGTGTACCAACACCTTTGCCCAACGGTTCTTGGAATTCATAAATTCCAATGCCATGGATCAACTAATCCATAGTCCCACCAGGGGCTCCAATACCGTAGCCCTGGTCATTACCAACATGGGAAATTGATGCTCCACATGTATGGTCACACTCTCGTTGGTCAGGTCTGACCATAAGCTAATCACCCTTGACATTGACATCCCTCCCCCACTCCCCAGTAAGGAAACCTCCGTATAAAACTTCTCCAAAGCCAACTTCATGCTAATCAAGTCAGAAGTGACAAACTTCATGACACCCATGCAAACGGGAACTGAAAGTTCGACTGCTGAATCCTACACTAAGGCACTGTACGAGCACATCCACTAGTGCATGAATCGTGCCATCCCAAACAGAACCAAGACGTGCTCCTCCAAAAAAAGGAAGCCAATCTGGTGGTCCCCTGCCATAAACAAACTTTACAATAAAAGGAAGAAACTGTTTCAGAAAAGAGGAAAACCCAGGATGCAAAAAAACCCCCTTACAAGCCTCAGTAAGAAGCTGCGATCCCTCATAAAATCCTCCAAAGCTAGTTATGAAAATAAAATTGCCAAAGATTCCAAAGACAACCACAAGGCATTCTATAGCTATGTCAATAATCTAAATGGCAATGCTCAAATCTGCTCTGAGCTACAACAGAATGGCATTAAATATACTGATCCCAAGGATATTGCCAATATCCTGGCAGATCGATTCAGTGCCAACTTCACCCCCCTCTCACCTCCTAAAGGGCCCATCTCAATATCAAAAGATTACCAAATTCTGGTAATAACGGCCACACAGGTAAAAAAACGTACTCTCCAAAGCTAAGAATACAGCATCCATGGGGCCAGATGACATCCCAGGCTGTGTACTACATGAACTACAAAATGAACTGGCACCTCACCTAAGTGTCATGTTTAATCATAACCTCACCTCAGGCTTCATGCCCACTGAGTGGCACACAGCTACAGTTATCCCACTCCACAAGGGGGGGGGATCCACCTTGGATCCTGGGAACTAGCGCCCCATCAGTCTGACGAGCTTGATCTGCAAGGCCATGGAATGTATTATCATGGAACTTATAAACTAAGACATTGGCAACCTTCAAACACTGGACCCCACCCAGTTAGGGTTCGTGAATGGCCGATCTTGTCTCCTGAACCTGACTGACTTCTTCGAATCAGTCTCCAGAACTGTGGACGAGGGTAAGGCAGTCCACACAGCCTATCTGGACCTCGCCAAGGCCTTCAACACCATCCCCCACTCTGGAATCATACATAAACTTACTAAGCTGAGTATTAATCCCTATGTCACTCAATAGGTTGCCAACTGGCTTACTGAGAGAACCCACACTGTAAAAGTAGCCGACTCCAAATCCAGCTCCAGACAAGTGACAAGTGGAGTACCACAGGGTTCAGTCCTGGGACCGCTATTGTTTGGCATCTACTTCTCTGAAGTACAGGCCAACACTAAGGGACTCTGGCTAACAAAGTTCGCAGACGACTGTAAACTGGGAGCCATTACTGAATCCTGAAATGATTTGGATATTCTACAAAAGGGCCTTACAGAAACAGATGCTTGGTGCCAGAGCCATGGGCTCAAGCTCAATGCCAAGAAATGTATAGTTATCCCCTTTGGGAAAAAACATGTAACCGTGAATTATCACATAGGTGGCAGTACACTAAACACCGACGGTGTGTTAACAGACTTAGGGGCACAGGTGGACAGTGGTCTCACCTTCGATAACCACATCACCACAACAGTCAGGAAATCCTTCTATGTGGCACATCTCATTACTAAGGGCTTTTCATCCAGAAGAAAGGAGGTCATTGTCCCACTGTACTCATCCCTCATTAGACCCATTTATAGAATACAGCGCCCCATTTGGTATGTATCTCTCAAGACATCTGCAACAACTGGAAAGGCCGCACAAATACCTCACTAAAAGAATCACAGGGCTAAAGCAGATGCCCTGTGCTGACCATCTAAAAAAACTCCAGCTATACTCTGTCGCATATCGTCTACTCAGAGGCGATCTCTGCTTAACATACAAGGCCATGTCAAACCCAGAGCTGTTGGACATGCTACACTTAAAGAAATCCCAATCCCTCAGAGTCACACACTCCAAAGATCTAAACCTTCTCATCACAATGAACAAAACATGCTGGAGGGATTAGCTCCTGACCAAGAGACTTCACAGACTCTGGAATAGACTGCCCATACATGTCAAGTAGAGCACCTCTTTTACCCTCTTCAAAAGGAACCTTAACAATTGGATGGGAGACAGGAAATTCACCCCAGGGATCACGTCAGTCGCCCTGCTAGACAGGGGTCCAGGGAACTAAATATTGTGGGACGAAATATCCAGGGAATTGTTATGGCTAGGCTTGTATAGGCCCTAGGGCCGACAGCCTAGTACCAACCTATGGACGTAGTAAGAATTAAACTACTGGGCCTAAATCATAAAGATGTTATCTTACAGTTTTGAATGCAGCCAGAGACAAAAAGTATGTACAAGCAAGCTTCCTTCATTGTTACTGGGGTGAAGTAATTGCTACTCTGAAAGGGTAGAGGTTTGAAATTGTTTTATGACTTCCAAGAGCTGCAGTAGATCTTAGCAAGTCTGTGTGTGAGTGTGTATTATTGACACCTATGCGATAAATACTGACAGCTTCTAGCAATGGAGGGTTGCATTGGAACCAAAAGTCAGATGACCAGATATATATGATATCATTCTGTACAGAAATGATGTTTTAATATTAGAGGAGACTTAAGTCTCAGGAGCACTCTGTTTCTGGAACCTGACATAGAAGAATCCCTCACCTACTTCATCTTGCCTTGCTCTAGTAAGTGGACCGGAGAATAGTATTCTTTAGATTTGTCAAGAAAATATAGTGAGATTACTTAAGTACTGTTTTTCTATAACTGTACAAACCTGTCCACCTGTATTATTTTTAATATTTCCTGTGATCGAAACTCTGGTGTGTTTATTGTAAATAGATATTTCATATTTTCATGTTCTTTTACTATTTATTATCAAATATATTTAAACTTTTCATTATGGCTGGTCCTTTTAGAAAATATTTAATCTTTGACAGTATTTGCATATATTCATTTGGTGATAACTCTGCCCATTCCTGAAAGCCTGGATGTTTGGTCAGCATTATCATTTGTATTAATATTTTCACTCAGTATAATTGGATACCCTTTTAAGAGCCCTATAGTAACTGACTGGTGGCAGTGAATTACCTTATAGCATGGGCAAAGTTGGTAGAGTGGGTAATCTGAATCTGTGACAGTGTGTGTGTGTGTGTGTGTGTGTGTGTGTGTGTGTGTGTGTGTGTGTGTGTGTATGAAAATTAAATCTCAGTGTGTGCGTGTGTCAGCTACTTGAAGTAGGGACATGAAGCACTGGATTCACAGAGTGAGAGTGGTGGAGGACTTGGCTTGGACACTCAGCTGAGGACTTAACTCTGGGGCTGTGCTAGTGGGGAGCTTTACTGGGGACCTGGGGAGAGACACAGAGAGAAACTCTAACCTCGGGCTGAGTATGTTCCCTGTGTGCTCTTAAGGGAAATTTTGCTTGATACAGAGAGGTCTGCATTTGGAAATACTGAGTGTATCCATTTGTAATCCAAATGAATGTCCATCTCCATTGTCAGTGGTGAGAATTTAGGCTCCGTGATTACTGGCCTAGAGTGGGGATGTCACACCAACCTCCACCATCAAAAAGAGGTAGATAATGACCACTCTCAACACTCTAAATTTCTGCTACAAATAAACTTATTCATTATACCAAGAAAAACAAATCTATGACATTCAGTATTAGAAAAATATATCAATGGGCCATCGCCATCTGAACATACTCCACCACAACCATGAACATAGAAACTACCTCATATTTAAATGTCTAAACCTTTAATTGCCATTATCACATCAATTCAACCATGAACATTCAATATGAGTTTAGATGGATTCAAGTCGATGAATGCTAGAAGTGGCTCCAGCTCCAATATGACCAGGCACTGGATTAAGCTGGAAATTGGATAATAAATGACTAACACTTTAGTTATGTCATTTCACAACATACATCAATAGCCTTTGATTACTATTAGTAAACATCACCTATAGCTCTGTAGCATCATTTTTAATTTATAACACATAAGCCTTGCTCCATGGCATAAAGGGACAAAGCCCTGACTACACCCCCAGTTAATTCAAGTTGTAACAGCAACTCAGACACTGAAAGATCTGAGAAGGGAGTGAGCAGCTGACACATATTGGGCAATCCCTGAGGAAGGCAGTGGTAGTTCAAATCAGCTGATCCCTATCAAACAAGAAGAGGCCTGCAGAGGCTGAAAGCAGCCGGGAATATGGGCAAGCCAATGATGGTAGCCTTAATTAGCATATAGGTAGAAATACACATTTGTAGGCCTTCACAATGATGGAACTGCCCGTATCACCCACCAAGAGCAAAGGTTAATGTCTAAAAAATGCCCTGATTGCCTGCATCAGTAGATGCAGATGAGGGCATAAACCTCCCCATGGCTGCCTAAAAGATGGTCCCTTCTGGTCACCTTTTGCCCCTATGCTGGGGACGCCTCAGTTCTGGGGGAATGAATGGACCCAAGGCTGACAGCAGGGGGACTGAAAGCACCTATAATAAGACCCAATAACATAAGTGCTGTTTTAATGGGGAGACTTGCATCTAGAAAATGAAGCTCATTACAAACTCTGAGACTTCAATGTCTGTGCTGAACTCTGAGGACATTTCATAATACACCTCAAATGCATTCCTGAATACAGACCATCAGCTCCACAAAGCAATTCTTTGAGATTTCCGTGCTGATTTCTGGTTTCCAGCAGATTCTCCACTGGCTTCTGTTACAAAAGAAAATGGCTGTTAGAGGCTACCTTAATATTTAACTCTCAGATATGTCCAGGTAAACCCTAAGTGCTGCTTGAGATGCCTTAACAAGGATACCTGGCAACAATGAAATAAGTTAACAGTGGTGGTCACAGCACTGGTGAACCACTGCTAAGTCCAATATATATGGCAGATTGTAGGTAAAAAATGTCTTACTGCTGTTGATGAGATGAATGCACTAGAAATTTCAGGATGCATCCTTAGGGTCACTGGCCTCCACACAACTGACAACTGCCAGTATATGTAAACATTACCAGTGTTAACCTTGTGCTGGCCACATATGCAAAATAAGTCAACTGTCTTTCAGCAATCCATATTAATCACAGAATACTGCACTGATCAAATCTAGCAGATGATAACACTGTGCCATACTATGAAATTAGGTTATCACAAACCTAGCATAAAATTTACAGCAAACAAACTGCATTATTCAACAACAGTGGTTACATATAACCCACTATATGTAAGCTGTGGAGGGTCTTTCTCTTATTTCCAATGGATTTACAAACAATCTGTTACCAGTAAATTAAGATTTGTAACCGATCTGCACTAAAATCTAATTCTCCTACACCTCTCTACCCTGCAAAGCACTTCTTAAACAGAAACGTTATTCAGACATTACATGAGAGACAAAAGCCAGTATACGTCTATACAATTCAGATTCCAGGGGACTAGGAACATACAGAATTATTGTCAATGTGACAAACATCTTTCTTCACGTAACACCAGAAACTGATGTCAATACCAGTGTCACAAAAGGCATAAAGGAGAAATAGGAATAAGCACACAATAAAAAGCAAGCACTGAGAGATGGCAAAAAAGTAAATAAAACAAACAGGCGTAGAATAACATACATCACCGGGACTCTAATGCAAAAAAAAAATAAAAATTAGCATTTCAGTTATCTGCCTTTAGATGGAGCGTGCAGAGTACAAAACAAAATCCCAGCAGATACAAATATATGCAAATTTATAAATCAAATGCATAATACAGCCAAAGTGTTCATTTACCGACAAGCTTGAGTTAAATAACTATAAAAACAGCAACATAAATTAACAAAGAATCTCATTAAACAGTTCAGACTTTTGAATTTTTTTTGAAAAGAAGAGAAATAGCAACCAGAGACAACTGCTTCATGTAATTTATTTCAATGCAAAAATTTCGATTCAGATGTTTAGTATGCCTTATGCTTCTCTTTCTTCCTAGTAATCTCCCTGTGCAGGCAAAGACACTAATTTTATCCAATAACAAAACCAGAGAAGGCATATCCATTAAGTACAGAGCTAAAATGTGCAGAAACTGGATTCACAGAGTTATGCAATTCACACTGCACATTTACTGAGGTTTTCATCTGTATGCTACATACCAGCTCTGAAATTGGCTAGCCAAGTCACAAGGGGTTTCCTCAGCAGCAGAGTCTGTTTCTACTAAATGCCAACACATTCAAGTATGATGTACAAAACAAAAATATTATGGACCACATTCTATTTATTTCCCCCACAGATAACAGCTGCATTACCGAAAACATAGCAAAAATAAGAAAGAAAGATAGATAGATACATACATACATACTTACATACATACATAGATAGATAGATACATACATACATACATAGATACATACATACATAGATATATGCATACATACATAGACAGATAGATACATAGATAGATACATACATACATAGATAGATAGATAGATAGATACATACATACATAGATACATACATACATAGATAGACAGATACATAGATGTATAGATAGATACATACATACATACATAGATACATAGATAAATAGATACATACATACATACATAGATACATACATACATACATACATACATAGATACATAGATAGATACATACATACATAAATACATAGATAGATACATACATAGATAGATACATACATACATAGATACATAGATAGATAGATACATACATAGATACATATATAGATATACATACATACATAGATATACATACATGCATAGATAGATACATAGATACATACATGCATAGATAGATACATAGATACATACATGCATAGATAGATACATAGATACATACATGCATAGATAGATAGATACATAGATACATACATGCATAGATAGATACATAGATACATACATGCATAGATAGATACATAGATACATACATGCATAGATAGATACATAGATACATATATACATAAATAGATACATAGATAGATACATACATACATAGATAGACAGATACATAGATAGATACATACATACATACATAGATACACACATACATAGATACATACATACATATACATACATACATACATAGATAGATACATACATAAATAGATAGATACATAGATAGATACATACATACATACATACATACAGACATAGATAGATACATACATACATACATACATAGATAGATAGATAGATACATGCATACATACATATATAGATACATACATAGATAGATAGACAGACAGACATACAGAAACATTTCCCAGCCACTGAGATAACAAAATGCTTCAATGAGCAAAGCAGACTAACGATGGAAAGATATTTGCTACAAAAAAAAAAACACAGTAATGGCAGTGTCAGTGGAACAACAGGTAGGACACTTGCCTTTGGTGCTGCAAAACCTGAAGGCTGTTGGTTCTATTCTTACTCCAGCTGACTGGATTGCTAACACTACAGTGGAATATTATGGAAGTACTGCACTGAACTGTGTTGTCCTTCGGATAAGACATCAAACTGAGGACCTGTCTGCTTTGGTTGGTGATAGTTCAGGTGGATGTAAAAGGTCCCATGGTGCTTATTGAAAAAAGTAGGGGAAGACCTCTAATGCCCTGACCAGGTTTCCCCCTACAGCATAATGTTCACCTCGGGTCTCCCCTGAAAAGGGGCCACTAGCCTATTGGGACTAATCTGGCCAATATAGGATAATAAAAAGAAAGGACATCAGATCTAATAATAAAGATGCAGTCTCCTAAAAATACACTTTAAGAAAGTTTTTTCTTCCTTTCTTCAGTATTATATTTTTTGCCTCACGTTCACCCATGACCAGCAAGACCCTATCTCCTATTGATTCATTCATTCCCCTGACATCCTAGAAAACTGAGAATTGGTGATAAAAGCTGATGAAGACAGCCAACATTCAGAAGGGGTCAGGAAATAATTACAAATGTCCTTAACACCCCCCCACACACACACACACACACTACCCCCCCCCAGGCAGAAAGCAGAGAGCATTAGTTCCTACTCTAACTCTATGGTTTTGCACAGTTGTGCTTTCAACTACATTGTGTGCACTCTTTTGCAGACTCATTTCCCAAGACCCCTAAGTTTAAGGGCTGCAGTCCTGCACCTTATCCTAGGTGGAACTCATTCTGTGGGATTCTGTTAACAGCTTCCCCTAGGAAGGGTGCCCACCACCATCACTCCCAGATCAGACCTTCACATATCCAGGGCACTAACTGAAATAGGTTCATCTGGTGAGAACTCAAGTCTAAAACCTCTGTACCATGGGGCCAACTAATTTTTAACCAAGTTCATAAAATAAGCACTCTGTCATCATGAGATGTCACATGCACAGTTAAGTTTGAGATAGGAAAAAAACAATTTAACAAGTTAGACTATACAGTGGAGAAGCAAAATATTTGCTGCTGTTACCTGTGCGTCAGACTTAAGTTATGCATAGGTTAAATCCTGAAGCACATGATCAGTAGTTTCACTCAATTCACACAGCTGATCATCCACCATAAACTCAACTATCAGTGTACAGTAAACACATTTTTCTGGCAGTCCTTAAAAAAAGGAACTATTTTTTCTCATAAACACACTTTCACTATAACTGTAAATTACAAACGTCAAGCCTTATTTAAACTTTTTTTTATTATTACCACTTCAGAATCCATTCCCTGCTTCCATTCACACTTTTGTCTCATTCAGAGGGGAATCTGGCCTTTTTACCAGTAAGGTGCATTCTAGCAGTGGAACCGGAGAGAGAGAATGCTATAACCCATGCATTCTAGTTAACTTGCATTCTAAGGCAACATTTCATGACAGACCACCACTGGACAGATTAAATATTACACTCTCAGATATATAGACAGAGAAAACAGCTGCCAAATACTGAACTTTCAGAAAGAATGGCCTACATTGCTTGAATGTATTTTTGTATTCTAGGTTCATAGGTAGGTACTAGGCTATCTGCCCGAAGGAATTTATAAGCCTAGCTGGAATGTGTTGGCTTTCGCTGCCCCTTTGGATTAGTTCTCTGTACCTCTGTCCAACAGAGCCAGTGAAGTGATTCCTGGGGTAAACTTTCTGTTTCCCATCCACTCGTCAAGGTTTCTCTTGAAGAGGGTTAGCGAGGAGCTCTGCCTAATGTAGATTGGAATCTTGTTCCAGAGCATGGGAAGTCTCTGGGACAGGAATCTATCCCTCCAGCACGTCCTATTTATTGTTGTGGTGAGGTTTAGATCCCTGGAGCATGTGGCTTGAGGGGATATGGTTTTCTTTAGGTGGAGCATGTCCATCAATTCTGGGTTGGACATGGCCTTGTACGTCAGGCAGAGATCACCTCTGAGTAGGCGGTATGCAACCGAGTACAGCTGGAGTTTCTTCAGTCGAGCTGCATAGGGCATCTGCTTGAGGCCAGTGATCTTCTTGGTGAGGTACTACCCTATGAAAACTGATTTTGTGCTGTATGTTGAAGTGTGCACATTTAAAAACAGCCATAATAGTGGTGGGACTGAAGGGACTCCAGCCCCAAAAGCCAGCTCGGGCACCATCTGGGACATCTACTTTTGTTAACAAGCATTTTTCTCTCCAAAACTAATTAAATGTCGTATTTTAGCAACAACAGGGTAGTATGTAGAAACTGTTCATCCTCCTAACTTTACTTCTTCTTTCTCAGCTAATATGACACCACCCTTGGTCGCATCCGATCCCTTATGCAAAGCTTAGAGTAAACTTATGGGTACATCTAAGACAACAGATTTCAGTATCAACTTCCACTTGCATCATACTAACAAGGAATTTAACCCTATAGGATCACATAAAGAAAAAAAAAAGCAGCTCTTCCAGGCTTCATATGGTTAAAATGTACTAATACTTCCTAGGATTCAGTTATGTGCATTTTAAACACATTCATTAGCCCATCCCAAAAAGTATCTTTGACAGAAGGGCCTTTAAACACTCTGGGCTATATGTGTATTAATTAGCATCCTGCAACTCCTGCCTAGCTGCATTTTCAGCCCACTTGCAACAACAACATCATAAGCTTTACTTTACATAAACATGTACTGAACTCAGGCTGTATCCTTTTATATTAGCAAGCCTTCAGGGCTTTGATGCTTTCTTGTGTTTACCAGAAGCTGGCCTACACATGCAGCACTGCTGTGTTCCCAGCACAGATCTAAAGAGTACATTTCCCACCACTTTTCTAGTCCGAGCTGTGCACATTTTGCCATTTCCTTTGTAGTGACTTGCTTCCTTCACTTCTGAAGTGAACACACAAACAGCATTGTTCTCCCACCTGGTTAATATGCATGGAAGGAATGGTAGCAGAAGACACAGACGAATGACTTGGAGAGTTCGGCAAGGACTTGCAGGGACCAATGGCAAGCTGTTGCTTCTTTCGAAAGGCCACAACTTTCTGAGCAACTGTAGAAGAAAAGAGGGCAAGGGGAGAAAACAAGAAGAGCAAGATTTAGAACATCAAAATTATATGCATGACAAATGAGCTTCATCTGCGCTGGGAGAACCTTGTAATCAAAAACATTTCACATTTCAAGATGGATGCCTGGTGCTTCACATTTCTGTAGGACCCCACTACTCAGTAAAGTTAACAGCATGGCCTCAACTTCATCAGCAGAAATGCTCATTCGGTCAGTACCTCCTCCCCTCCACCCACAAGTACAAGCCATCAGAAGCTCTACTGCAGTAAGACATCTCTAGCCACATACTCAAATCTTACATTCTCCCAAAATGGAAGATTCATTATACACCTTAATTTCAAAGGCCAAAAAACTAAAGAAATACGTATTTCATATGTCAGTATTTTCTTGAGGATTTTTTTAAATTGTAAAATGCAGATTTATGTTCATAGTGATATGATGCCTGACAATGTAACCATTATGTACAGGGAGGTATAGCAAGCAATACTGCCCAACAAGGTAGGTGTTTCAGGAAGATAGTGGACTGTCCAAGGAGTGGTACCCTGGCCTCCCACTCCTGAAAGCTCCATTATTGTCCAGTAACTCTCACCCAGAGTCAATACTGCACTTAGACTGTTAAACTGATTTGCATTAACTTTATCAGTAGTATCTATCATTGTTACATTTTTTTGGAGGAAGTGTTTTACATTCTCAAAAACAACACACACACACACACACACACACACACACACACAGACATACAGGATTGTGACACAAGTATGCAAAGACAGACAAGACATACACTCTCTTCCTTTGCACTCTGATAACTTGAATCTTGTTCAGCTGTTTGTGTGTTGTATACCTTACAGACACTGGTACTGCTCTCCTTGTAACTGCTATTACTGCTGCACTAAGTTCTGCATTTTTTCAACTTACTTAACTGCAGCTTTAAAAAATAAACAAAAATAACAGCAGCCCTGGAAAGGAAATATGCAAGCAGAAGACAGTGAGAAATAAGCTGTCTTCTGTTTGCAGTTTTCTACTCCAGTGCTATTTTTTAAAACCAATGGTTAGTGAGCAGAAAACAAATGGTGACAAGAAGCCCATGTTTAGGTGGTGGCAATTAATTTTTTTTCAGTCTGAGCATCATGGTATTTGCTACATCAAAATGAAGTAGTAAACTTGTTTTCCACCGGGCTTTCCGTATACATTAATACCCCAATGGTGAAAATTCCATCTCCAATAGAATTTGAGATTTTTTTTTTATCCATTTTCTACACGATATTGACAGGAACATCCCAAGCCTTGCATTTAACATCTAACAGTTTTGTTTTAACCAAAAGGACTAAAAGTATACATAACAGAATACGCATTAAGTGGTTAGAATCATGTTTGTGCTTTTTTATTTTTAATTCTATAAAAAGTCCAAATGTCTTTTTCAGATGACAGACATATAATGGAGTCACTTAAAACCTCAACAGACACAGAACTGCTCAATGCAAACCTCACAGTAAACTTTATTTTTTTCAGTTAAGCAGATCCACTCCCATATTCTGTTTTTCTTGTCATTCTACTGGAAGCCCACAGATGATCCTCATCCACCAGTTTCTTGTACTCAAACAACATTAAGGGTTCCCAACCAAATCTCCAAAGCCAAATCACTGCTGTCCTATTCTTCCACATCCCCAAATCAAAACTTCACTGCACTGTGACATCCCCACTCTGAGCCAGTAATTGAGGAGCCTGAATCCTCACCATTGACACTGGAGAGGGACACCCACTTAGAACAAAAATGGATACACCCAGTATTTCCAGATGCAACTCTCTGCATCAAGCACAATTTCCCTTAAGAGCACACAGGGAACATAGTCCGGGAAGCTGGGTCCTCTCTCTCTCCAGATCTCCAATAAGACTCCCCACTGACACAGGTGTAGGGTTGAGTCCTCAACCGAATGTCCAAACCAAGTCCTTCAGCACCCTCTCTGTGGAACCAGTGGTTTGTGTCCCTGACACACACACTCTGAGATTTGATTTTCACACAAAGACACACACGCACACACACACAAACACACGAGCGTGCACACCTGGGAAAGGCTGGCACAGATTTACTAGCTATCCCCTTCTGCCCAGAATATAAGGTAGTTACACCACCACCAGACACTCCAAAGCCAGCTACTCTAAGGCTCTTGCAAGGCTACCCAATTATACTGAGTGAAAATACTATTAATACAAATGGTAATGTTAACCAAACAGCTAGACTTTCAGGAGTGGCCAGAGAGTCACCAATAGATATAAGTACTCTCAAAGTTTAAAATATTCTCTGAAGGACCAGCCACAATAAAAAATTAAATATATTTAATAATAGATAAAAGAATATGAAAATACTATCTATTTACAATAAATACCAGAGTTTCAATCACAGGAAATATTACAAATAACCCAGGTGCACAGGTTCACACAGTTACAAAAAAAAATACTTAACTAATCTCACTATATTTTCCTGACTGATTTAAAGAATTATTATTCCCCTGGTTACTTACTAGAGCAAGGCAAGATGAAGTAGGTGAGAGTTCCTTCTTTGTCAGGTGTGATGCCCCACAACTGAACCAGTAATCAAGGAGCCTCATTCCTCACCACTGGCACCAGTGGGGGATGTACACTGGGAGGATGACAGGTACACACACACTATTTGCAGATGCAGCTCACTGCATCAAGTGCAATTTCCCTTAAGAGCACACAGGGACCACAGTCAGTCCGGGGTTGGTTTCTCCCTCTTTCTGCAGATCCCCAATAAGACTCACCACTGGCACAGCTATAGAGTTGGGTCCTTAGCCATGGTTCTAAAGCCAAGTCCTCCAACACTCTCTCTGTCCAAACAGTGCTTCGTGTCCCTGCCCAAGTAGCTGACACACACATACACACACCTGGGAAAGGCTGGCACAGGTTTTCTAGCTATGTCCTCTTCTGCCCAGACAATAAAGTAGTTATCGCTGCCACCAGAACCACTTATCAGCTATTTTAAGGCTCTTAACAAAGGGTGTTCAATCTTACTGTGTAATGTTACCATCAATACAAATGGTAGCTTGACCAAGAGAAAGGCTATTAGAAGTGGCCCACAGTATCACTAAATAAATATGCAAGTACTCTCAGAATTTAAATAGCTCTACAAAGATCAGCCACAATAAAAGGTTTAACTATATTTAATAATAATAAAACACACGACAATACTAAATATATTTACAGTGACATCAGATTTCAAAATTTCAGGAAATCTTTAAAACATTATTGCAGGACAGTCTCAAATATATAAAGAAAAACATCTACATTAAGTTTTGCTATATTCCTGACTATATCTACGAGAATTACTATAACCTAGAAACTTACTCAGAGCAAGGCAGATGTGTGCTGAATGGATCTTGTCGGGTCCAAAACAGAATACAGAATGATCTCTCTTTCTCAAATTAATATCTTAAATATTATTGCTGGGATAACTTGCAGAATGACATCATTTCTTGTCATCTGACTCTATCCCAGGTGAAAACAACCACTGATGGTAGCTGGTAGCATTTAGCATCTACCTGTAAAAATACATAGACAAGGGCTTTTCCTCAGCTCTTTGGGAAATGGTGGAAGTCATAAAACAATAAAACACTTCCAAGACAATACAGAAAACTCCCTAGTTGTAGACGTTGTGTCTCCTTGCTGCACTGAAACTGAAAGATAACATCTATTTTATGGCCTAGCCATAAAGTAATTTAATTTCAGTTATTTCTTTCTGAAGTTAACCTCATGTATTCCAGTTTCCACTGTTAAAATATATATTTAAACAGTTACAATAGTGCATATACATTTCTGTTCTATTCCAGTAGGGTACACTGTGGATACATTTCAAACAGCACTTTGTAAAATACTCTGCAGCACACATGTCTGTACAAAGCATCTTACATGACATACAGTTATAATACATTTGTAACACAAACATCTTATATAAATCATGCTGATATTCACAAATGACATAATTATTCACAAAATTCTGGATAGCTGGGCTGGCAGTATCTTCCTTTCATGACACTGGGTTACAAAAACAGAGTTCCCTGAGACTTCAGTCTCAGCTAATATTGAAACATTATTTTAGTGATGGATTACAGAATGACATCACATACATATGGTCATCTGACATCTGGTTCCCATGCTTCCCCTTGGCTAAAAGCTGTCAGGAGTTAACACGTGCGTCAATAATACACACACACACACACACACACACACACACACACACACACACACAGCCTTGCTAAGATCTTCTGCAGCTCCTGGAAGTCATAAAACAATTTCAAACCTCCACCTTTAAAGCGTAGCAATTACTTCATCCCAAAGACAATGTAGGAAGCTTCCTAGTACAGGCATTTTGTCTCCGGCTACACTAAGAACTTACACAATCTTTATAGCCTAAGCCAGGTAATTTAATTTTAAACTATTTTCAAAGTTTGAGATTAACCCCTTCTCTTCCAGTATATTCTGTTAAAACATATATATTTCAATGGTTATGCATGTACATTTCTTTTTCTGTCCAGCAGGGTATATTCTGTTGGTACATTTTGACACAAGCAGCTTTACAAATACATTTTTCAACACAAGCATCTGTACAAATCAGTTTGATATACGAATGACATATAATTCTTTACAAACTTCCAGCTAGCTGTGCTTGCATATGTTACACATCCACTACCCTACTTTTCCTGGCACAGCTGGCAATACCTCACATCGTCACATACACAAATCACAGTTTCCTAGTTCCAGCTACAAAATTCTGACACAGGCTGCCTCCCTAGCCTTCCTGACCCCAATAACTATTCCACATTTACAATCTTCTTCAAGAACATGCATTTCAAATGAAACCCATACAAACAAAACACCATAGGTCACATCAAGTGACTTACTAATTCCGTTATCTCTCTGGACACACTAGTTATATCCCATTTTCTGAACCAGTCCAACTCAGTTATTGTGTAATGTAATAGCCCACCCCCCAGTGAAGCTCGCACAGGTTTGGGCATTCCCATGGTGAGTGATAAGCAATGGGAACATGGCAACATTGATAAGCAGACTGTCAACACCCTTTGTACAATAGCTTCTCCTTTGACTCCAGTGGCCATAAAAACATTATATACTGTGTGTGTGTGTGTGTGTGTGTGTGTGTGTGTGTGTGTATATATATGTATGTATATATGTATACTTAAATACATGCACACCGACACACACACACACACACACACACAGATATATATATATATATCTATATATATATATATATATATATAGGTTTACCTTCATATGTTTGAAAGCACATTCTTCAAAATGTCCACATAAGCAAACTGTTTAGGCAATTCCGTCACGCCAATTTCCCTAAACGTCAAAATAATATCGAATTTCGACATTTCCAATCGCTCCACCGCTGAAACAAGTGCTACCATGGGTCAAAAAGGGGGCATGATTTTATAATTCGGCGCTTCAGTTTTCGCGATTTTGGAAATTCGTGGTTTGCAGTTCACGGCAGTAGTTTAGAAGATGCAGCCGTCGAACATATGAAGGTAAACCACACACACACACACACACACACATATATATATATATATATATATATATGCTTAATTCTTCCTCTGACTACTACTTAGAGTATGTCTTTATGAATGGTTAATTTTAGACAGAACTCTTGCATACTTGCAGACTCCTACAGGTGGTTCCGTGATGTGGCATTTGACGGTACTATGCTTACAGGGCAATAATGAAGTTATCAACATATTAAACTGGGGTGGGTGGTGATGAGAAATTGGTGAAATGGATCCTAATTTCATTATTTTTTATACTGCTATCCAGTACAGATTGTGCCAGGACGTAAACATTTCTTTACAGTTTTTAAAATGCTAGAACTGTAATATCTCTCAACCTCTTAGTTCAAGAATTGTGGACAAAGGTATAAAAACAGGTTTCATTTTTAAAAATTGCTCTAATAAATTTAGAAAAAAAATAAACAAGAAACATCTTTATTAAATAATCACCTATTACACAGGCAATCATACATTTATATAAATAAGAACAAACCATATTGACATAATCTTAGTTGCAACTGTAGTATCACTGTAGCATTACATGACCCATATTTGTAAGATCTTTATTATTAGCTTATTTGACATTTCCCAATATGTAGTACCATTTGTTGTCCTTTGCCTGTCTGCTGTGATTGAAATACATGTCTGATCAGCATATTTTTCTTTGTATATGTACAGTACTGTCAGACATCAAAATGCATCTCTGACCAGAAGCACACATTGGTCTGGCTAAATCAATCCTGCTGTTGTTAATCTTGCTTCTGCCAGACTGAAAGTGAAGATGGCTTTTATTTTGCAGCCCCCCACATCAATATATATATATATATATATATATATATATATATATATATATATATATATATTTATTTATATAAAAAAACATGCAAGAAAGCCACACAAAGATGCAAGGATTGATATTATTTTCAAAATGACCAGCTTGCATATCTATCTATAGCTATCTATATATTTATACATATATATATATATATATATATAGAGAGAGAGACAGAGAGAGAGAGTGATACGCACACAAACACATTGATGAATCGAGGATTACTGAATGCTTTGCAAAGTGAATTCTGTCTTACTGAATCATCAACAATAGTTAGAATCCAATTTTCATTGTGTTTATCTTTCTCTTTCCCCACCCTCTTTGTCACTATATTTTCTATTACATACATTTGTTTTGTTTATTTTTTGTTTTTCTGTTTCTTTTACTTTTGTATGCAGTAGCACAGCAATCTGCACTGGTCACACTAGCAAGGCCTGTCTGCACCCCACTAGTGGTAGTAGCAGCACCACTACCATTATCATCACCAGTGGAAACATCTAGTATATCTGGTTTCCAGCCTGCTAAAGCTGCCTGCACCGGTCCTGTCCTACCTGCGCTACCTGCATTAGGTAGACCTGCACCAGAGGATGGTACAGTGGTACCCATGGTACCCACCCATAGCAGTGTGACTGGAGGTGACATTGTCTCCCATTGGCAGCTGGCAGACTTTTGGGGGATTTAACTGATAGGATTTTAGATGCCCGCATCGGCCACATGCAGACCATGCTCCAGTGATTTGTTGAGTCACTTCCCTGCCCAGAACTTGTTCCAACATCTGAGCCAGAAGCCAGTGGTGACCGTGCTCATGGTGATTAGTAATTTCCCACTTGGTCACATCTGACAGAGACTGCATCTGCGAACAACCAGTCCTATCTCCCAACCTGGTATTTCCCTCCCTTTTGTCTCCCTACCCATCCCTGTTGGTTTTACAATCTTGGCCTCAGTATTGAAGGGCCTCTGTTTGCTTTTTTCCTTCAACACTGTGTTCCCCCTCCCTCATTGTGTTATCTCACATCCTGTCAGTCATGTCTGTCTTTCCTTGAAACTTTACCTACCTCCTCTAACCTTCTTCTTTCTTCCCCAACTTTCCCTTCTTTAATAAAAATATGCACCTGCAAAAAAAAAATAAAATGCCTCCTACCTCCTCCATCCTTACCATTCCTTGTTTTCTCATCATATGTTGTGCTGTTCTACCCACTGCTTGCTTTCCTCGTTCACCTCTTTCCTATACTCCTATTTCCAGCTTTTTCTTGAGTCCAAAAGTAGATAAACACACCAAATGGTATTTCTAAAACTTTCAACTCTTCTGGTTGCACGGTGTGCAATGGGTCACAGAGAGCACTGTCGATGCCCATGTACATCACACAATGTATGTCACTGCTCATTGAATAGTAACAATGAAGTTCATTCAAAATCATGTCTTAGTGCATTGACGTCAGCTGCCATTGGTCACTCAAATGAGTTAAGCACTATTGCAAGGAAATTGTCTAATATGAAATGAGGTAAATGTGAGGACTTTAACTGATAACATGGCTCAGCTTGTTCATGAAGTGTTTTGTAGAGTGTCAGTCCATAGAGTGGAGGGTTCAAATCATTTCAGGTTCATATGGTGTTTTTGAAATTTGTGCTTCCATGCCAAGAATGTGCAAAAATCACCAGCTATATGCTTCCATGCCAAATTCAGCAAGCCTGCTTCTGTTGCTCATCTTGTTCATAAAGTTAGCTGCACAGTTCAAATGGAGATGACTGATGGTTCAGTACCACTCAGTGTCCAACTGTTTTTTGTGACTTGTCTTCTTCCAGTCTACAAATCTGTAAAATTCTGTTAATATGTGTTTCACTAACTTCTTGTAAATGCTGTGTTTTGGTAGCATACCAATGCAGACAGTAATGAGTTCAAATCTCATCAGTGTTGATGTTTTTAATAACAATTACATTGTAGTACAGTTACACTGCTAACACTCAGATAATACGGAAATTGAAATTGTAAAAACAGCCAAAATACTTGGCATCACAATTGATGACAAACTATCCTTTGATAATCATATACTCAACTCAATCAAAAAGACCCATTTTAAGCTTTTCAAACTCTATAGACATGAACTCTATTTGGACAAGTCTACCAAGTTGAAACTAGCTAAAAGTCTAGTTCTGCCCTCCCTCCTCTATGGTTGCTCCATTTCACTAGCATACACACATCTCTCCTGAACAAACTGCAGTCATGCTACTATAAAATAGCCAGGTTTGTCTCCAGCATGCCAACTCGCACACATCATTGCCTGGCCATTAAATCTATAAACTGGTTTGAGTTCCCTCATTACCTACATCACTCCCAACTTACTCTCGCCCACAAACAATTAAATAATCCAAACTACTGCCCATCCCTTCAAACTATAATACAAACGCACACCCCTACTCGGCATATTAGGTCCTCCAACAAACAACTCTTAACTATAACTAAACCCAACAAAAGAGCTGGACAATGTCTCTATTCCCATGCCATTGCCAAACTTTGGAATGTGCTCCCTCTCTCTCTTACTCAACTAGACTCTTTAAAAACATTTAACTTTGCACTAAAAGAACACGCTCTCAATAACCTTGTCTGTTCTTGTAGTCGTATAATTAAACCACCTTAAATGTTTTGGCCACTATACACTACAAATACTTTTAATAACTTAATATAGTTGCAATTTGCACCATCTGTCTTCATATCCAATCTCTCTTGCTTTCTTTATTTCTGTGCCTGAATAAACAGAATTGATTAAACAGTATCCTTACTTATGAGAATATACAAACAGAATTACTAAAAATCTAACACACTGGGTTTATTTTTCTTGTATTGTATACCTCTAAATATGTACTTGTCTTGTATATCTACTTCAGTTTGTATTGTGTAAAAACTTTCTTGACTTTCAAAAATTTCTGTGCTTGTATGCAGCTTTTCTCCTCGGGCCTCCACTGAAAATGGGTCATTGGCCCAGTGGACTTTCCCGGTTAACAAATGTCAATCAATAAATAAATAATGTCAGGGCTGATGGTCAGTATATCATGTTGCTTTACTGTACCCAGCAAATCCTGTCTGAGTTTTACATATTCCAAGTACATGTATTTAATAATAATATTTGTGAGGCTATGTCATAAGCCCTTTTCCATTGTGTTCTATGTCCATTATTTGGTCATCAGCTCCCTTTACATTCTTCTGTCAGTTTTTCTTGCTTTTATTGCCATACTACCACCTCAGTACCCCACCCTTAGCCATCATCATCATCTTACATTCTTTCATAAGACATTTATGTGTTTATATTTTGCCTTGAGTTACAACACTAGATCAGTACCTTAGTGTTACCATCTGTAAGTGTGGTTTCACAATGACTAAACTGGATGCTTATAGGTTCATAGGTTCATAGGTTCATACTAGGCTATCTGCCCGAGGGCATTTACAAGCCTAGCCCATAGTTTTGTGGCTTACGCCACCCCTTTAGTATGGGGAACTATACCCATTATTTTGCTGTGCCTCTGTTGAGCAGTGACACTGAGGTAATCCCTGGGGTATATCTGCGATCTCCCATCCATTGGTCAAGATTTCTCTTGAACAAGGCCAGCGAGGTGCTCTGCCTCACATATACCGGGATTTTATTCCACAGCATAGGGAGTCTTTGGGTGATGAATCTATCCCTCCAGCGCGTCCTATTAATAGCCGTGTCGAGGTTTAAGTCTCTCGCCCTTGTGGCTCTGACGGATCTAGATTTTTTGAGGTGAAGCATATTCATCAAATCTGGGTTTGACATGGCCTTGTATGTTAGGCAAAGGTCACCTCTGAGCAAGCGGTAAGCGACTGAATAGAGCTGGAGTTCTTTCAGTCGGGCAGCATAGGACAGATGTTTGAGACCCTTTATCCTTTTGGTGAGGAACTTTTGTGGCCTCTCCAGCTGCTGCAAGTGTCGGGTCAGATACATTCCGAATGGGGCATTGTACTCAATCATTGGTCTGATGAGTGATGAGTATAGGGAGACTATGACCTCCTTGATCTAGATGAGAATCCCTTCATGATAAGGTGGGCAATGTAGAAGGTCTTCCTAACTACTTTAGCTACATGGGTGTCGAATGACAGACTACTATCAACCTGGGTCCCCAGGTCCCTGATAACTTCTTCTATGCTCAGTGGATTGCCACCTATTTGGTAGCTAGGGGTAACCTTGTTTTTCCCGAAGGGTATGACTATGCATTTTTGGCATTTAACTTTAGGCCATGGCTCTGGCACCAGTTATCCGTTTCTGTGAGACCCTTCTGAAGGATATCTGTGTCAGATGTGTTTTCTACTATGGCCCAGTTTGCAGTCATCTGCAAACTTTGTCAGCCATAACCCTCCTGTGTTTGCTTGTACTTGGAAAAGTAGATGCCAAACAAGAGTGGGCCCAGGACTGAGCCCTGTGGTACACCACTTGTGACAGGCTTTGAGTCTGACATGGCGCCAGCAACTCTGACCCTGTGGGTTCTGTCACTCAGCCAGTTTGCAACCCATCTTGTGATGTATGGGTTAACATTTAAGCTGATGAGTTTTTCAATGATACCCGAGTGGGGTATTGTATCAAGGCCTTCGCCAGATCGAGGTAGGCTGTATGGACTGCCTTTCCTCATCAATGGCTTTGGTGACTGTTTGAAAAAGTCAACCAAGTTTAGAAGGCATGATCTGCCTTTGACAAAGCCAAACTGGGATGGATCCAAAGTCTGCAAATTCCCTATGTCTTTATTTATGAGGTCCATTATGATCCTCTCCATGGCTTTGCAGATAAGGCTTGTCAAGCTAATGGGCGGTAATTTCCAGGGTCGGTGGAGGCACCGCCTTTGTGAAGTGGGACCACAGTTGCAGTGCGCCACTCCCTGGGAACGTATCCAGAGGTAAGACTATGATTAAACAGCTGTCCTAGCTGTGGGTTTAATTCCTCGTTGAGTTCGTGGAGCACACAGCCTGGGACACCATCAGGTCCCATGGATGCTGTGTTTTTGCTTTGGAGAGAGCAGTTCTCACTTGGGCGTTGGAGATGTTTGGGGGGCTGCAATCGCTTGGTATAGATATCTCTCCTTTTGGGGAGGGGAGAAGTTTGCACTGAACCTGTCAGCCAGTATGTTGGCAATGTCTGTAGGATCAGTAATCTTCACATCATTTTGAACTAGTTCTGAGCATATCTGGGAGGTTCCTCCCAGGTTTCTAACATAGCTAAAGAAGGCCTTATGATTGTCTTTTGAGTCTTTAGCTATTTTTCTCTCAAAATTTGCTTTGGATGATTTTATGAGAGCTCTTAGTTTTTACTTATAGTGATCAAGGGTGTCTTACCTTTTAAGGATTTTGCTCTATCTTGTAGTAGCTTCCTCCTTTTGTTGTAGAGTTTGTTTATGGCTGGGGTCCACCAGACTGGACGCTTGCCTTTGGTACAAAGAGTCTTTGTTTTGCTTGGGATTGCCTTATCCATGCAGTCCTGCAGGTGCTGGTAGAAGGCATTTGTAAGTGATTCAGCGGCTTGAGTACTGTTTTCCGCCGGCTCGGGGGCCTTAAAGGAGACCACACTAGTCTTTAGAAGTGTGAAGTCGGCTCATGCATGGTCAGTGTTTACAACAGCTACTTGTACTTTACTCTGGTCACAGATTGGTCTAACATAATCTTCCTGTGGGTTCCTTCTATAGCCGAAATGCAGACCTGGTCACATGCATTGTTTATGAGCCTCATGGCTCATCACACATATTGTAAAATGTTGGCTTGGCCACAATTGCAGATGTGGTGTGATTTCTTAAATGCTTGTATAAGACTTTCTGCTGATTAATTTGTAATAAGATGATGGATAACTGATGTGAAAAGTTTTATGTCATTTTGTTTAATGGGCATTTTGAAATTTTCAAACCTAAACTGAAGACAGTTATCACACAGATCTTTTTAGGCAAGCATTTGTTTTCAAATATTGTCTATAACACCACAGAAGTCTTCTTAGAGATGCTGGAATCCATAGAAACAAGATCTGGATCGTTGGCATGCCCCATGAGTGTTTATGTCTATGCATTCTGGACCATTTGGCATTTGTCTTGTCAATTTACTGAAATGAAAGTGTTGCTAACTACATTTTTAGGACACTTTGAATGGAAATATGGTCATTCAGACAGGGTTGGACTGGGGCATTAAATTTTAATTGCCAAATAAGTTCCTTGAATTCAGTGAGATTTTCCTGTGCTGCCCCCCCGGTTTCTTGTGTATTTATAATGATCATGTTTTATGCCCTAGTTGGTCCTTGTTTTTAATACTTTCTCTGGAATTTAACATTCATTAATTATTCATGATTCTGTTTTCTGATTGTGTAAAATTTTATTAGTGGACTGTTTTTATTGGCTGGTGCTCATGTGTTTTTTATATGGAAAGGTGACTTGTGCTTTTTAACTTTAGTTCTGATGAAGTCCTTGGGTAAGGATGAAAGCATTAAACTAAAATTGCCAATAAATTTGTGAATTAGTCCAATGGGTTCCTCATTCTGTTCTTCACCTTTCAGTTCACTTTTGTTTGATTGTAATAGTCTACACTGTTAATGATGCTGATGGGCTTTTATAATGTTGATGTTAGAACTAGACTGAATACTACATCTTCATAGTGCTATAAGGTGCAGCAAAGATGCAAAAAGCCATATGCACGTCCAGATGTAAAGCTTGCAAAACTGTTATAGTACAACTTTGTATAAACTGGATAAACTATGAAAAAATATTTTTTTACTTTTTATAGCTATTAAAAAGTGCATGTTTCATTCAGATAATTGCCTATATCTAAAGTAAGTTTGCATATGATTATTAGTTTTCTTGTACAACAAACAACTTAAATTTCCTATATACAAATTGCTTGTCCATAAAAACTAACTATATAAGCACTATCTTGTATGATCTGTAGTCTGTTGCTGCAGGGAAAATTCACCTTCTACCGCTTTGTATGGATCATTCATGTGCATTATTTATACTACACTCGTATATATTTTCATTAATGCATTCCTTTGCAAAAAGTACTTTTATTGTCTTAAAATAATTTTTTTGCTGCATAAAAATGCCCCCCAATAACTTTTTTTAACAAAATAACTGTTTAGAATCTTTTGTTGCATTTATTTAAAGATTTTAGTTTATTGTTTTGGATTGACTCCACCATCTGTAATTGTAGTGCTAGTATAATTATTTCATTTTGCCAGTAGTAACATTTATTTTATTTTCTTCCTTTACTGAAATGTTATTTCTTTATTTATATAATTTGTTTGCAAAGGTAGTGCATTGATCTGGCTGGACCATTTGCAATCACAGCCCAATTGAACAGGATCCTATAAGAAATGAACAAAACAAATTTAGAGATGCTAAAAACAATATGCAGAATTTAGTTCAAGAAGTTTACAATGTCAAAACATAGACAGAAAAATGGAACTATGCTTAGCAATAAATGTCAGTATCTATGTTTGAGAAGTTGCTACACATTAGTTTGACTCATCAACTTATCATCAGTTCATTAAGCCAGAGGTAAACTTTATATATGCTTTAAACAGCATAAGAAACAGGAATGACAAAGTAAGATGTGACTGCTAATCAGGGGCGGCTCGTGCTATAGGACTGAAGGACTGCAGCCCTCCCACCTAGAAAAAAACAAAATAAAAAAACTGTGAAACAAGAAAACAAAAACAAAAAAAAAATCACGAGTCCCGACTCCTCCACGCATTTGTAGACACATTGGGAACACTCGGACTGCCTTTGTCAGCAGAACGGATACAGAAGAAGAGATACCCAGAAATCTATGCGGTGAGATACCAGGAATCTGTGCGGTGATGACTGCACAGAACAGAGGAGCTCCGGACTGCTTCAGCTGCAGGCAAAACCAATGAAGTGAAGCTCTCGCGGGGATTTCACTGCTGTGGGCGTCGTTCATGACTTGGATTGTGCTGCTGGACAGGAGGCTGCGTGGGCTTCGTTCGTGATGGTCGCTGGATACATTACTGGTGTGTGGGCTTTGTTCATGATTTGTGCTGCTGGACAGGAGGCTTCATCGGCTGGACACATGTTTTACAACAGCAGGTAGGTGTGGAAACAGTCGCTGGAGTGTGTGTATGTTTTACAACAGCAGGCAGGTTTGAGTGTGTGTGTGTGTGTGTGTGTGTAATGCCCCAGTTGCTATATACTGGTGGCTAGAGAGAACACATGGTGGTGGGTAGAGATACTCAGGCTTGAACCCTGTACCTTGGATGCAGGAGGCAAGGACCTGAATTCCCTATCCACCACCATTTGTAAAAAAAATTGCAGATTTTTGCCTCATATTTGTTCTGTTCCTCATAAAATCTGTGGTTTCTGTTTCTTCATTTTTCCTTGCAAAGTCTGTAGTGCAGTGGTGCACTGGTAGCATTGCTGCCTGACAGCTAAAGGTTCTCTGGTTTGATTCTTGGCTGGGGTGCCTCCTGTATGGAGTCTGCATGTCCTCCCATCTTACAAAGATGTTTTTCCCTGCTCTGCTGAAAATTGTCTTTTGTTCCAAGTCAGACTAATTTCCTGGTTAAATGTTTAACAACAGGCATTTGAATTTCAGACTTCATATTCTTCAGAAAGTACATGGTAACACAAAACCGTTTATTCTAGCAGTTGTCTAAGTTTATAACATGGATATTTGAAATTTGTCCCTATTTTTGGGACTGTATTCCCCCATTATTGGCTTCGTCCAGGTATTTTGTGCTAAGGTTGACAGCTATCTATGGTGAGAACTGAATTCACTGAATGTTTGGGGGCTGTATTCCCCCCATTACTGGCTTTGTCCACATGTTTTTTGCTAAGAGGTTGAGAGCTATGGTGAGAACTGAATTCACTGAATATGTTTGGGGGCTGTATTCCCCCATTATTGGCCTTGTTCAGGTGTTTTGTGCTAAGAGGTTGACAGCTATGGTGAGAACTGAAGTCACTAAATGGTAGCCATTTAAGTTTGTTATCCTCTCTTTCACAAAACAGCTGATTTGACATAATGGTATGTTTCTCTGACTGTTTTGCACAGGGTCCCCTGGGTTAAAGACAGGGCAGTGAAATGTATGGTGGTAACACAGCGTTTTATTTTAGCAACTTTCCAACATTATACAAGCAATGTTTAAAATGTGTCCCTGATTTTTGGGCTTTTGGCCCCCCCAATAAATTTCGGCTTTTTCCAGATTTCTTGTGCTGCAAAGTTCAGAGATACAACTGCGTGTCGAGTAGATTTTACAAGGAGCTGAGAGCTACAGGGGAACTAAACTTTAGTGCTGCTTATTCTGAGTCTGCTTGCATTGTTAATAGCACAACAGGCAGTGTACTTGCTTTTTTTGCAGAAGGCTGTGGGTTCTACTCCCACAGTAGATAGATGCATTGCTGATACTGTACTGTGTTGTAAAGGGGGTGGATGCTGCAGTCCTTTTTGGCGAAGATACCTAGAGTAGTAACTATGAACTTGTTATCAGTTTGCCATACATTCCCTATTGCGATATTACTAGCTTACAATTTTCTTTAATGCATGCAACACAGGCAATTTATTCCTCAAGGGCAACAGGCACTTTATTTGTAGATGAATAAACAATGACATATAAAGTTGTTTGCTAGCAGCAACCTCTTCATTGTTACAGATTTCTTTAATGTGGAATTATTTAGATGACTTTTACTGCTACAGAGATTGTGCATATTTACTGATACTGGTGGACTGTAGAAGGTTGAGTAGACTTTTATGATGGAAATGTTCTGAATTGGGTAGTTTTGTCATTGGTGCATGCATTTTGTTTCATTGTTTACTGGAAAAATGTTCAAAACAATAAATTTAAAATGCCCTCTAACAACTGTACTGTATTGTACAAGGAATACAATTTAATACAATCGGGTAGGTGTATCAAAGAGCATGTGTATGTTTAGTGTTCAAGGGGCCTATGATTTGAAAAGAGCCCAAAAGGGGCCTATGATTTGAAAACAGCCCAAAGTTAATCTTTATCTGCCACTGGCAAAATGTATTTTCTTTGAATGTGGGTTTCAATGCTGTTTCAATGCATATGAGTTTCAAGGGCAGAGAAGTTTTAATTCTAAGCCTGTTTTCATTGTGAGACTGCATTGCTTTGTTTAGCAGATATCTATTGGGGTTTGTGCTGTAAAAATGCAAAATAAAACTTTCAAATGAAATACAAATCATTTCAGAAGTAAAGCAGTATGCACATTACAGTGTTTATGGTAAATGGGGCAAAATAACCAAGGAATGTGACACTGGAAAGGCTGCAGGGGGGAGGTTCCATTCAACCATGATTTTCAGAGGGGAAGGGCAGCAAACTCAGACAGCCCCAGTTGAACTATACCTCTCAGCTGTCCATATTTTTGCAGAATGAATAGATATTTGCTTCTTATTTTTGGTTTGTTCCTCATAAAATGTGTGGTTTTCTGGCAAATCATTTAGGAATTAAGTCACTAAATGACAGACATTGAGTTTCAGACGTCATAACCTTCAGAAAAATGCATGCTAAAGCAAGACCTGTTATTCTATCAACTGTCTTAAATTTATACACGAGCAATTTTAGTAGTGTTTGTATGTTCCCCCAATATATTTGGCCTTGTTCAGATTTCCTGCATTAACAGGTTGAGAGGTACGTGCAAATAAATTGCTTTATAGAATTAGGCATATTCAAAACCTCTCAACTGTCCCCAATTTTGGCTCAAAATGTTGCTCTTCCCCTAATAATCCCTCTGTAAAATGGCAATTTTGGAAGAAAACACGGAGGGTTTACGATTAATAAATAACTGTAATAATCAGTTATAGATTACTTTTATTTCAGAAATGCATGTAGATTCATTTATTTTGTCAGCTGCTCAAGTTAGCAGTACTAATATTAAAAAGTGTCACTTCTTTGACAGGTTCCCAGCTGCATTGTGTGGCTATTATATTTTTGCATCACATTTTTGGTCCTTTTTTCATAAAATTGTGTTTTTTGGCAAATTAGTGGCAAATCATTAAAGATTGAAGTTGGAAAATAATGGCAGACATTTCAGTTTCAGATTTCATAACCTTCAGAAAATTCATACTAATGCAAGACCTACTATTTTATTATCTAAGTTTATAAGAGCAATATTTAAAATTTGTCCTTATTTTTGGGCCTTGTCCCACTTCTATGTATGGCTTTGTCCAGATTTCTTGCTCTGAGGTTGAGAGGTATGAAAAATGTGTCAGGGCCATCGCAGTCAGCCAGAGACATTTCAAATTGTGACAAACTTGTTGTACCCCATTCCCCCATGTAGTGACTCTGGATGTGTCCAAGCAAGGCAAGGAGCAGTTATGCAGTGTAAATGTGCAGATTATCCCCCCCATCCAAGGTAAACACAAGTACTACAGTGGCTTTTCATCTGTCATTGATTTTGCAGAATGTTCTGGTTTCTGTGATATTTTTATACTGTTGATTTATGCTTTTTATTATTCAGAAAGTACCTTTTGCTCTGTATTTAAGTAGCAGTGCTTTAATGACCATCTGGTAAGCTTGTCTGATATTGTAAGATGCAAGTAAGTTTTAATAAGCAGTATTGCCAACATTGAAAGCCTTACTGTTGTTGCCATGCAGAGAATACTTACATAACTAGATAACATATAAGCCTTGGGTATTGAAATGCTTATGACAGTATTTGTAATAAAGGACAGGATTACATTATATTAAGCTCATTACAGGCTTTACCTGCAAACTAAACAGAATGCCAATTTATCATGTGTGGTCCATATCCTGTGCAGTAATCCTTTAAGCAATATACGTTTAGCTTGTTTCTTGTTTGCTTTTCATTTTTTACTTTGATCGTGTTTTCCCCATGAAACAAGTAGACAGTTGTCAGGCAGCAGGTCTTTTTTGGATAAGAAACATTTTTACAAGTGGGGGTATCACAGAGATTGCTACTTTCAGCATGTTACTTTGTACTTTATTAAAGCTGAATATAAATTATAATTAGAACTGGAGTGCAAGGAGAAGTGATTTGAGTTAAGTGCTGCTTGTTTTTCTTATACATGATTTTGACTGGCATTCCAGTAATGTATTTAAAAAGTAATTTATTTTTTCATGCCTCACATCCTTTTTGTTTCCATCTAGATATTAAGTAAGCTGTCATGCAGCCAATGGATTGAAATATTTTTTTTCTTCTACACTTCATTTTGTCTTGATTGGACTCTCATAATGATGGTTTGGCACCCAGGGCAGCGTATTTAATTAAAGTTACAGTTTTTGTGGTTTTGAGCATAGCCCCTCCCCTTTCTCATTGGCCACACCCATTCCCATTGACCCCACCCATTCAGCTGTCTCCTGCAACCCCCCCCCCTTTGATTTGAAGTCACCAGCCGCCACTGGTTGCAAGCATTATACATCACTTATAATTTACCTAATCATTGTCAAACATTACACAGCTCAATCAAATCCTGCCTTCTTTTAAACCTTATTCCTCTCCTGTACATAGTATTTCAACAATTCCCATTTTTTCCAATGTAATTTGCCCCTATCTTTTTCAAAAGATCCTAATTCCAGTTGTTTTATCTCTGTTACTATATTCACTACTTCTAGTACAGTTGGTTTAGACTTTAATTTCCATTTTCTAGTAATTGCTTTTTTGAGCAGCCACCATAATTAGACACAGCAAGGCCTTAGTATGTATAGACAATTCTGATTTTGTATCATAGCTCAGAAACAATAAATTTGGAAAATTGATAGAATAAGGGGGGGGGTTGCATTAGCATGGATTTTCTAAGAGTATATGAAGTCTGAAACTCAAATGGCTACCATTATTTACTGACTTTAGTCATCAATGATGTGTCAGAAAACCAGAAATTTTATGAGGGGCAAACCAGAAAATTAGGTAAAAATCCAGACATTCTACGAAATTCCAGAAAATTCTATTCCAATTTTTATTATTTTATTAGTGTAATAATGTCACCGCAGTTGTGTTAATGTTGTCACCTCGCAGCAAGAGGTTCTCCGGTTCGATTCTCAGCTGCAGCCCTTTCTGTGCGGAGTCTGCATCTCCTCCCTGTGGTCGAGTGAGTTTTAAAGACATGCAGGTAAGTGCGTGAGTGTATACGTTTACCTTCTGTGAAGGATGGGTGCTGGGCTGGCAACCCGATACCGTAAAAATAGTTTACTATTAATATTGGAAAAGGCTAAATGTATTCTGTTTGCAATACTGAAGTAAACCGCCGAACCCAGAATCTCGACTGCTACACAATGTCGACCCAAATGATGGACACATTTGAGTCGACATTGTCACCGAAAACATCACGTGATATCCATATAGGAGCTGATGTAAATCAAACTCCTATATGACATATCAAATTTTTGCAGTGGGGCAACCCCCCCCTGAACCCCCCCACACCCCCTGCTAATAATATATTCCAACTTTGAGATCGCACTACAGTGAGGATATGGATGAATTTTCAATCCCCACTGTACCGTGATCTCTGTACAGTTTCTCAAACACACTTATGCGAATGCACTACTGCATACACATAAGTGTGTTCGATTACCCCATACACTTGACATTGTGTAAACGACAATCTGATTTTCGGCAGCATATGTGCCGACAGCTTGTTGTCTGCACAATTGATAGTAAACCCATAAAAACACCACTGCCAATCAATCTGTGGACCAGTGATCCTCTGTGGCGAACCCTAACTGAGAAAGACCTTGCTTTTTTATTTTATTAGTGTAATAATGCATTTGAACTGACAGGCATTGTGGATGTGTTTCACTGGTACTGCCAGTGGCCATGTAGACACAGTTAAAAGAGCTGTGGGTGGGGTTTGTGACTGCACATCTCATGGGGTATTACACTGTACAATAACCATTCACCTCAGTGGACTCGCCTCTGCAACAAAATCCCTTTTCAATGCAACTCATGTTATTACCCCTTTCTTCATAAATTTAACCATTTGTACATATATTAATAGTCTTCTAATAAATAGTTTTAGAGTAATTCATGTAAGTTTACTATGACAACTATTTGCAATCTTATCCATATGAACCATTTGGTTATAATACATTCTTCTTATTATTTTTTGTATTTCAACCCAGTATGATACTGCAAGTAGTCATATTTAATTAGTGCCCTACCCCTGTAAACAAACAAATAAACAAAAAAGCAAGCACTGCTATCATGGCAATTGATCTAGATATTCTCCTAATATTCCTCTACTAATAGTCCTTGGCCTGATCAAACATTAATAAATGTTGTCTGCCCCAACAGGAATACAGTTTCTCTTATTACTCCTTACATGCTTATAATCTTTGTGTGTAAATTGTGCATAACTACTTTCAAAGACTTACTTTGTAATATTGTTTTATTAATTTATTATTGTTAAGACTGGCTATCATGCTAGACAGTTAAATCTGCCAGTACTGACCAGCAAACAACATTAGCAGGATAAAAAACAGACTTGTTTCTGCCTGCTCTCTGTGCCAGTTAATGTGTTCCTGACTTTCTGTAACAGAAGTGTGTGTTACTACCTTTCTGATACCACTCGCTAAGTGCTTTGTGGCTCTGAAAGCCAGCAAAACACTTAAAGAGTGTTTTCTTTTGTAACTAGCAGTACATACAGCAGAGATAAAACTCCATGCACAACAAAGAATTATGTTGTGATCATAACTCTTTACTATGTGTTCTCGATTTGGTTGCCAAGATTCACTCTCAATGTGAATTTCTTGACATCCATTTCGCAAATACATAATTAACTTGGGTATGATCTGCTCATAATCCTTTATATTGGCAAAGATTTGCATAGTTTTGCTCAGGTAGCATATCTATGTCAAGGCAAAGTGTTTTGGGGAAGCAATCGACTATCCAAGACCAATTTTGATTGCCTTTACTACATACATGCTTTTAAAAGCCAGTTTTGCATTTGTGGTCAACCCTGAGCACCGTAGCTCTCTCTTTGTGGTCTAAACTGTAGCAGCTGTTTGCTGTAGTTTAAAAGAAAAAAAACGTCCTTTCCTTTTTTTTTTTTTTGTACTAGAACCGCAGCACCATAGTTAGGTATAAAATGTGCAAGCAGTCTGCTACAGTTTAAAATAATTTTTTTTTAACTAGAACCTGAGCACTGTAGCTCTTTGTGCCGGGTATAAACTTCAGCAACTGCTTGCTACAAATGAATGTACATTGCTACAATTTAAAAACAAGTTTTCTTTTATTTCCCCCTCCATAAAATGTGAGGAAACAGGGTCAGGGCAGAGACACAGGATCTGATTGACTCCTGCATTTCACAAGCCCCAGATAGCATTGCAGACATTTTTTTTACCACATCACTTGAAGAGCTGGAGAAGAGGGGGTGATAGTTCATGGGACTGGCACAGGGCACTAGTTCGACCAGCTACACCTCTACTCTGCTCTATTCATTTTATTGTAGAGTTTCTGTTAAAAGTCATGTTGCTTTACTGTCATTATGCATTTGGAGTTCATCTCCCCAAGCCAGGAACTATTCCCAAACATTCTATCAGGTTATCAAATGTAAATTAACAAGAAAATAAATAAATAAGCTACAACGTTTGCATCAAAATGTTTTATATTAAACTAACATACAACTCAAGACATTGGTGTTCCTCTTGCTCCTTTCCATTCTAGCTGCCTACCAAATAGTCGCCAGTCATACGCCAGGTGTTCCTGCTCTCGCTGCCGCTGGATTTGAGAAATCAGATAAGTACCACATTGGGGAACCTTTCAGTCCTTTTTTCTTTATTGTATTGCCTGTTCATGTCATCCAGAAAGGGCAAGTGTAAGTGTGGCAGGCAGACTCCTCACAAGGATGCCCATGATTAGTGTCTCTTCTGTTTGGGACGGTTGCACAACTACAAGTCCTGTTCAGTTTGTCAGGCGTTTGTGCCCAAAACTTTGCATGGTCATTTGCATGCACTAAACCTATACTTAGAAAATCAATGGTTGAAACAGATTGCATTAGGGATGGAGGGTTCATCTGATGTACCTACTGATCTGCCAAAGAAGGCCAGGACTATACGGCCTACCACTACAGCTGCGCCTCTAGCGTCCAACCCTCAGCCTGTGGCCGATGTCGGCCTGGTAGAGAAATCAGAATCCATCACTTTGGATATAGGGGGCACCTCCAAGGAAGTCGCACAATCCCACACAGAGGGCACATCTGTAGAGGCTTTTCTGACATCAGTCTCTGACGCCAGGGGGAACCAGCGATTTCTGTAGGTCCGTCAGATCCCTCTGGTCCTTTACAATCTCCAGATTCTAGGCCTTCCCCTTTTCAGACGCAAGCTAGGCCCCTTAAAAAGAAAAAAGGAAAAAGGAAGCACCTTTCTTCTCCCTCTAAAAGCATGCCTGACTGGCAGGCTTTCAGTCAAAGCTTGTTTAATGCCTTCATGGCCTTACATCCTGCTTCTGCAGGGACGACTGGCATTCCCCCTTCACTTTTGAGCCCTAGGCCTCAAACCTTACCATGAGGGAGGAGGAAGACCTCCCAGATCTCTTCTCCCTTGGGTTATGGCTCCCCAGAGGAAGAATCTGTCGATCCTAACTCTGCAGTTGACGATTTGACCTTTGGGGAAACCATCTCTAAGATGAAAGATTACTTCAAGTGGGAACCCTGCCACTATCTCCATCTCTACAAACATGGCTTCTAAGCTCTTACCCACAACCACCATACTTCCTGCTGACAAAGAGAAATCAAGACCATGGAATGTCTGAGTAAGAAAATGTACACCTCTGCTACCTTATCTTTTAGGGCTACAAATTACCAGACACATATGGCCAAATATGCCTTATCCCTCCTGGAAAAGCCTCTAAGGAATTTGCTGATACACCAGACTGTGCTGCCAAACCTTCACTATCTTCCCTTCTGGCTCTCATCTCCCAGGTTACCGGGCATTCAGTTAAGTGCAGTTATGATGCTGCTGAAGCCTCAGCCAGTTCAGCACCATCAGAACCTAAGTGCAAAGCTTACTGATGCACCCCTGGACAACACAGCTTTGTTTAGTGCAAAAGTTGCTGATCTTTTTAAGTCACTTCAGCAAAAAGGAAAAGAAATACAGGATTTGAAACACCAGCTTGTTTCACCCATACCAAAAATTTCAAAGAAACTACCCAGCTAAAACTCAGTTCATAAAAAAGCACTCACACCCTGCTGCCCCCACTCCAGCTAGAGGTTCACCCCTCCAGTCAGAAGCTGCCCTTTCAAGATAGGCCAGGTAGCATCTGACTACCTGCCAACCTTGCTCCCACCACCCCCTCCCTCTCTACCTCTGTCAGTTCATCTCTCTCACTGCCTCCCTGTGTGGACTTGCATCACATCAGACAAATTGGTCCTGTCAATCCTTCAAAACAGTTATTTAATGACCTGGCTCACCCCTCCCCCCCCCCAAAAGCAAAAGGGCATCCCACAGCCTCCAACACAACAGCTGCACCTCCTGCAGCCTGTGTTGCAAGCACTGCTGGCTCAGGTCACCATCAAATCAGTGCCTTCATGCCCAAAAGGAAGAGGTTTCTACTCCAGGATTTTCCTGGCCCCAGAAAAGATAGACCATGGAGAACAATACTAGACCTCTCTCATCTCAATATATTCCTAAAGGTCCCAACCTTCAGGATGTTGACTTTACCAACACTATTCCCCCTCCTACTCCTCCCAAGGGTTCATGGCCACCTTAGATTTAAAGGATGCTTATCTACACATCTCCAGAAAGCCCACATTCAGGAAATACCTGAGGTTCTTGGTGGCCCCTTCTCACTTTCAGTTTTCTGCCTTGCCCTTTGGGCTTTCCACTGCACCCAGGGTTTTCACCAAATGCTTGGCTCCAGTGATTGCTTACTGCAGGGCAAAGGGATTACCAAGTATTCCCTTACCTAGGCGACCTACTAACTCAGGCAGGCAACAAGGAGACCGTCCTGCTACACATACACCTTGTAGTGTCCCTCCTACAGTCTCTGGGATTCCAGATAAACTTCCCAAAATCCTACCTGGAACCTACACAAGACATTGTCTTCCTGGGGTGCAGAATTTGGACAGACCTCATGAAAGCCTACCTCCAACCTCAAAAAGTGGAAAACCTGACAGAACATCTGCTTCTTGTCCTTCAATATACAGAAGTGACAGCAAGGCAGTACCTCTGACTCCTGAGCTACATGGCACCCACTATCCCCATATTACCATTAGCAACATTGAAGATGAGAAAGTTACAATATCTTCGGTCAGTCTAGACCCGACACTCCCATCCTCTGGAGTACAGGGTTCCCCTCCTCCCATGTCTCAAACAGTATATCCAGTGGTGGCTGGCACAAGTGACCCACAGTCCAGGTCTTCCCTCCAACCACCTCTACCCACACAGATCATGCACACAGATGCCTCAGACCTGGGCTGAGAAGCAATTCTGGGTCATCAAAAGGTGCAGGGACTGTGGCCAGATCCACACAAACTAGAACACATCAATGTTCGAGAGATGAGGGCAATTTATCTGTCTCTTCAAGCCTTCCTACCTTACCAACACCGAGGTCCATTGAAGATTTTCACAGAAAACACCATGGTTCTGTGGTATCTCAACAAAGAGGGAGGGACCAAGTCATACCTACTTTGCAGACTAGCACTTCTAGTATGGGAACTAGAGTTACTCTGCAAGCAGTCTACGTTCCCTCTCTCCACAACTCTCAGGCAAACTATCTCAGCAGAACCATCGCAAACAACCATGAATGGATGCTTCAAAGGGATGTCTCCCTGGATCTGGTCTACCAGTGGGGTACACCTCAAACAGACCTGTTTGCCTCCTCCATCAACAGGCAACTTCCCGGCTTTTGCACCAGAATACCAGACCCACAGGCACTGGTAACAGATGCCTTCTCACTCTCCTTGAAGGGGAAATTTCTTTAAGCACCCCCCCCCTTCCCACTCATTCAGAAGGTCCTGCTGAAGATCCAGCAGGACAGACCCAAAATATTGTTGGTGACTGCTTACTGGCCAAAACAGCCCTGGTTCCCCCTACTTTTACAATTGTCCAAGGGCAATCACCACAAGTTACCACTCGGAGTGGACCTACTCACACAGCACAAGGGATCCCAGATACACCCACAGTGGCACCCCTGTGGTTGATAGGATTCTTATCCCCTTCATACACCTTTACAATGAGGATGTACTCAATGCCCTGCAGGAGGCCAGGAAACCAAATACAAGAAAATCCTACCTTTCAAAGTGGAAAAGGCTCTCTATATGGTGTCATAAAAGACAGTTGGACCCACTTTCAAGTGAGACCCCTCTAATCCTGTGTGGGCTACTGCAGACAGGTTTGGCTTATTCTTCCGTTTAAGCTCACTTGTCTGCAATTTTAGCATGCCTCCCTCTGGACCCCCCTCTAGCATCCAGACTCCCAGCTAAGCTTTTTCTCAAAGGGGTGCTTCACCTCAGGCCCCCCAGGAAACCATCTCCTCCACCATGGGATCTTAACTATATTTTGGAAAAGCTTACGTTTTCTCCTTTTGAGCCAGCAGACAAAGCCTCTCTAAAACATTGCACATGGAAAACTGTATTGTTAGTAGCCTTGACCTCAGCCAGAAGAGTATCAGCGCTACAAGCCCTTATGGCTATTCCTCCTTTCCTAGTTTTCCACAGGGTTACTCTTAGAACCAACCCTTCTCCTTCATGCCCAAGGTGGTGAATTACCTGTCCCTTAATCAGTCCATCCACCTACCTACCTTCTTTCCTAACCCACAGGAGGACAGTGAGAGAGTACTTCACTCCCTGGATGTTCACAGACAACTCAGGTTTTATCTGCATAAAACCAAGTCCATCAGACAGGTTACCAACTTTTTGTCTCCTTCCAACCCAGAGCCCTAGGGAAGGCAGGAACCAAACAGACCATCTCTGTCTGGACTTCCAAAGCTATCACATTCTGCTACCAATACCACGGAAAATCTCTGCAAGATACTGTAAAAGCACACTCCACCAGGGTTTTGGCCTCTTCAGGAGCCTTCTTCAAGGGTTTGGATACCTCTACCGTTCTCGAAGCAGCTACTTGGTCATCAGTTCACACCTTTACCAAGGATTACAAACTCAACCACATTTCTAGAGCCAGGGTGGCTATCCTTCACGGATTCCTGGAGTCAGCCTCTAGACTGCCTCCCCATTCACAGTGAGCGTTGGCACTCACCCATATGTGGAATACTGCAACACTGGAATAAAAGGACATAGAAATGTTGTGTAAAAACTTACCATAAGCATAGATGTTCTTCTCTTCCATGTTGCAGTATTCCTTCCCACCCTCCTTCCCTTCTGTAAGGTTGCATTTCTCTTTCTGGGTGGCACTGGTATTGCCCTTACTAGGACTGGCTTCGACTGGGGCTTTCAGTTCTGAGGGCTGGTGTGTGCAGACATCACTTTTATGGACCACGTTCCTTGAGCCATGTTAGACGTGCCATGCACCACATAGGGACTGCAAACTTCTGCATACTGGCTGGATGTAAATGAAGGAAGAGGAGTAAACCCATATATGAAATACTGCAACACTGGAATAGAAGGACATCAGCAGCTTTTAATACCTCAGATACATAGTGTATCATTTCAACCACACCTTCCTTCTAACTCTCTTCTGCTAGTGTTATCCCATAATGCTGCAATATAACACCTGTCATCATCACATATGAAGAGTTCTGTCAACGTTCATATTGCAAGAACACAAGTCAAAGAACTTCAGCAATAGATGATACTTACATAGAAGCAGATGACAAGGCCTATAGTAACAATACCAATACATTTTTGTAATACAGAGATATACGCTTCATATTAACATCGTGGAGATGAAAGCAAGTCTCTGAAGATGGAAAGCTACAATACATAGGTGGTTTGTCACACACTTAAAATAAGATTCCAGAATATCACTGGAGAGGAATTCATGAAGGGGAAATTGACTGTATTCTTATGGAGGACCAGATAAGGCAATTCTACCAACAGTATCAAGCAATTGTGATCTTTTCAAAGTATACACTTAGCATTAAAAGCACCTTCTTTGACTGGTATGGCAGATAATACAGTGCACAAACAATATTTCCCAAAACAATCATGGTATCAACAGTAAGCACTTACTGCTGGATTTGCGTATCCAGTGTGGGATGGGGCAGGCAATGAAAAAGTGTCTTGCCACCCCCCCCCCCCCCAAGACCATCACCACTACATTGACTAAACCTTTGTTTTCTCAAAATATTTTGCAAAAAATCCAATTTTTACAGGCAAATAAAAGGGCTACTGTTTGCATAATGTCAAAAAGAATACTCACTCACGATCCTCATACATGCAAACAAGTTAGCCAAAATATTGCTGCCAACATTTTCTTCAGATAGAAATCCAGATTTTAAATATTTTACAGGTAGAAAAATAATTGATTTGGGTTTCCATGCAGGGTAGTGTTTCTCACTTTCAAATTAAACATGGACCAGGGGTATTCCAGCATATGAGCTACTTGAAATGAAAATCAACCCAGTTCCTTGCTGTAAAATGAACATACAAAGCCTGCCAGAACATAAAGACAGCTTGGACCAGTTAATCTGTCAGGTTCCCTTCTTATTACATAAGCTGTGGACCTGATACAACTAGCATGTCATTGCTACCATCTCTGAGAGAGCCGACTCTTGTCTTCCCAATGAACTACTAAATTTCATCTCTGTTTAACCCTGCTCCCATTTTTTAAACAAGAAACATTTTTATTAAATTATCACTTATGACATAGGCAATCACACATTTATATCAATGAAAACAAACCATATTGACATAATCCCAGCTGCAAGCATTTTACATCACAAACCATACTGACATAATCCTAGTTGCAAACATTATGCATACTTATAATCTACCCAATCATTGTCAGTCAGACATTACATAGCTCATTCAAGTTCTGGCTACTTTTAAACCTCATTTCTCCTTTGTATGTATTGATCCCACAATCCCCATTTTTCCAGTGCAAATTGCTCCTACATTTCCATGTCCAGGCAATTCTGATTCTATATCATAGCTCAGAAAATTAATCTCCCTAGTTACACCAATTTGCTCACCCAGTATCTCCAACAGAGTAGTCTGCAGGGAATCTTTAAAGTTTGCGAACTCATTACACTCCCAGAAAATATGTTTCCAATTACCTCTTTCCTCTCCATCACAGCTCCAACATTTGCTGTCTACCTGAGGAAACTTCTCTGGAGTCTATTTAGGGTATAAAATATATATGCAAAAATTTCCAAGCAAAAATCTTACATCTTCTAGATTTTGTTGCATATTTGGGAGACATACATATAACCCCCATTGTTTATTTGTGAATTGCTTATTCAATCCCTCTTCCCAATACTTTCTAACTTCCTCCAACTGATTCTTATAGTTATCATGCAATATTTTATATGCTCTACTAATTATTCCTTTTTTAATGGCAGATGTAGTAGATGCTATCGGTGCTGGTTTAGGACCACCCTGTCTATATTCTGATATCAATCCTTGATAGGGAAAGCAATCTCTAACCTGCAGTCCAAATAAATTCTTGGTGTCTTCCCATTCTATCACCTTTCCTTCTCTAGTTATTTGCTCTCAATACCTTAGGTTCCTTTGCCATTTTTCCTCCAATAAATTCCTGCCCCATTTTGCCTTTTGTCTGTATCCCTAATTGCAGTTATCCTCATCGGCAGAATCTCCTTTCTCCATTCCCATGTTGGCATAGTTCTTAGAATAATTTCTGCTAATTTATGGAAACAAAATTCTGTACAATTATTGTTATTATCCTTAAAGGCCTACATCCAAAATCCCAGTCTCTCCTTGTTTCTTGAGCTTCCCCACATTTCATCATCATCATCCCTTTCCACTCTGAATTACAGGTTTCTACATGTGCTATGTAGAGGAGCCTTGTCTGTGTAGCTCTGAAACACTCTTTCAAATTGGATAATCCCAATCCACCCTGTTCTATTGGAAGAGTCATCTTATTCATCTTGACTCTTGCCATCTTCCCCTCCCAGATAAAATCCTTCAACTCTTTATTAACTGCTACCCACAACCACTCCTCTGGTTGATAAAATATGTCTGGCCTGTGTATAAGACTAAAAGGACTAAAACATTTTAACTGCTTGTATCTTACTATCATCCATAAAATAGAGCTTCCAATTTCTCAGTTTTTTATTATTAACTTTTGTTTAGTCTCTTCTCACAACTTCTTAGCTGACACACCAGAATCATTTTAATACATGCTCCTAAATATTTCATTTTTTCATGTTCTCATAAATATACATATTGCTGAACCAATTTGTGTGTCCGTACATAATACACCACTATTGCTTTTGTTTTAGCTTCATTCATTTTGTATTCCAAAAAGATTTGAAGCTGCCTCAAAATGTTCCACAACTCTGTAATGTCCTTTTATGGTTTATATCAGGTATAAAATAATATCATCTGCAAATACAGCCAACTTTTCTTTTTTTTAAACAAGAAACATTTTTATTAGATTATCACATATGAAATAGGCAATCTTACATTTATATAAAAGAAAACAAACCACACCAACACGTCAGTTACAAACACTATATATTACAAACCATGCCAACACAGCTGCAAACATTATATATCACTTGTAATACAGCCAGTTATTGTCAATCAGCCCTTAAATAGCTCATTCAGTTCCTGCCTTCTTTTGAACCTTGTTCCTCCTCTGCATGTATTGATCCCACAATTCCTATTTTTTCCTACAAAATTTGTTCCTACCCTTTTCTAAAGATCCAAATTCCAGTTGTTTTCTCTCTGTTACTATCTGCACTACTTCTAGTAAAGCTAGCTGAGACTTTGATTTCCATTTTCTAGTAATTGCTTTTTTGGCAGCCAAAATAATTAGACTCAGCAAGACCTTACTATGTCTAGGCAATTCCAATTCTTGTCACAGCTCAAAAAAATCATTTCCTTTGTTACACTAATTTCCTGACCCACCTTACCATATTTAATTTTTCTATGAACATTTCCATTTGTACCTTTTCTTGAGTTCCATATTTTGCAGCATTATGCAGACTTCCCAAAATATTTCTAATACCTCCACTGGATCTCCTATTACCTTTCTTGTTAGAGGCCCCCTAAGCTTGACAACAGCCATTTCTACTTTCTTCTCTCTGAGTTGTTGCGCTAAAAGTCTTTGGCTCAAAAGTTATTAAAAAAAAAAACTGTTGCTTAACAATATTCCTAAACTCATGCATATTATCAACGTAATCCCTTATGTTCTGTTTCGCTTTCTGCAGTTGCTCCTCTTCTTGTTCTGTGAGATTCCCCTATTCTACAATACTTTAACATTTGTCAGTCACTCTACATAATTCTTATTTCTTAAGCATATCTCCCTTTCTTTTATTTCCACCCTATTTTTAAACTCCACTTTAATTTCATCCCACTCGCCAGCTATATTTTCAGAAGAATTTTCTTTCTCTAATAGCTCCTGAATAATTTCCATTACCCATTCCTTAAATTGGGTTCCTATCATGAAATCGAACGTGAAGAACGCCGAATACCGGAAAGCCGAACTTGGTAGTTGAAAGGTGAGAATGTCGAAGCCGCGAAAACCCGAATTCTTTCCAATGAAAAGAATTTGGTTGGCTGCTTCGGCATTTTCGGACCAGGTCAAGGTAAGTGTACGAATGGGTAGTGTCGGACTTTAGGGTTAGGGAGCAGGTCAGGTAAGTGTGCGATAGTGACAGACTTTAGGGTTAGGGCTGTGTTAAGGATAGTGCATAGATAGTGGTGTATATTAGGTTTAGTGTAGGTTTTGAAGGTGTTTGGTGTGATTGTGTTATGTGTGCATTTTTCAGAACAGCAATTTTTTTCCCTGGGAAAAAAATCACTGTTTTGAAGTTTCGATGTTATCCGTATTCGATCTTCCAAGTTCGAACTTATGGTGCTCGATTTTGTGATATAGACCCCTTAAATTCCTCTCTTTTCAACAGATAGGTGGGAAAGTGGCAGTGTCTCATTTGTATTTCATTACTCCTTATTTTAGTTATTACTATACTATTACTAATCCCACAGTTGTCAATTTCCAAGCTACTGGTTTTATTCCTGTTTGTCTCCATCTCCAAATATCAAGACCTTCAATTAAATGCACATGTTCCTGTGAAATGTAAATTCTGTCTAGCCTAACCCAGTTTTTTGCATCTTGGGGAATAATATGTAAATTCACTCCAAACTCCTAGTACTGAATTCACATATTCTATTCCAAAAATTTTCATAAATTTCTTCAAAAGTCTACCTTGCTTTGTTGTACTTTCCCTTCTGGGTCCCCCAGACACATCTTCACTGCTGAAAATCATAAGTAATATTCTTTGCTGAAAGCTGATTACTTCTCCCAGAATTTTCTTAAGCTCTATTACAGCACTTTTAGGTGGAATATAAATCGATGCCAATGTAATCCTCCTCCCTTGGCACTAACAGCTTAGTACTACAAATCTACCATTACTATCCTCCTCTATCACTATGGGAGCTTCTCTTGCAATTAATATAAGTAGTTCTCTTTTACTTTGTCCCAGGTATTCTGCTGAATAACCATCATGAAAACTTTTCTTTATCAAATTCACATGTTCAGTTCTTTCCAAGTGTGTCTGCTATAGCATAGCTATCTGCACTCTAGATTTTAATATACATCACTACTCTTTCTTTTTTGTATTTATCTGTGAGACCACTGATGTTTAAAGACATTACAAAAAGCAACATTGTATTAAAAAGTTATTATTCCCACCTTTTATGTATAACAGCTTTTTTATTAAATGTCTAGTTCCAGCTTTTGTGTTACATAGCAGGTTGAACTTTTATACAGTTGTTTCTTGTCATATCCATGTAAGCCTATGTCACATTTACAAAACGTTTTGTTTTATTGAAAGCCCTGAAAAAAACACCCCAATATCCCACAAAATCTATTAACTTAATACTAACACACAAAACTAAATACATCTTCAAATACTGACGCTTTACGCTCCTAATAGGAACAAATGTCCTAAGCTGACAGCCACACACACAGACTTGAGTTAACCTAAAAGAAATGTTATCCATGCTAAGATGCATGGTGTAGCCTGTGCTTTTACTAAGTGCTGTCTGGTTTTGTCTTATCTTTATAGCTCTCCCTACTGGGAAAACACTTGAATGTTTTCAGAAAACATCTCCTATCCAGGTCTCTTTTTTTTAGCCAATTTCTCTTCATCCGATTGTCTTCATGGAGACATGAGGAAAAGATACAGAATTGCTGCTAAGCATACATTTATTTGCTAGAAAAAAAGCATTATAATATTCAGTAAAAAAGCACATCATTTTTTAATTCTGTCATGCTCTTTTAACCAGACTTTTTATACATTGCAGTGCTTACATCTCTTAAAACCAAACAAGAAACAGAGCTGTGAGAAAAAAAAAAAAGAATACCTATTAACAATAGTAAGCCCATTGTACTTAAAAACAACTGAAAAAACTACGCCTTACCACGCAAAGAAAATCATACACTATAAAAATAGTACTATCAAGAAAACAATGTTTAACCTACAGTTAACTTTCTGCCTCCTCTTCCCCTCCCTTCAGTATTTTTCAGAACATTAATGACATGAAGTAGGGCATATATTTTAGAGTCCCCCACAAGTCCAACAAAGTCCAAAAATGTCCTGATATTTCTAGATTTTCTTGTTCTGTCATATTTCACAAATATAATTACTGCTTTATAATCCCACATTTGTCAATTTCCAAGTTACTAGTTTTATTCCTGTTCATCTCCATCTCCAAATCCTGTCTCCATTTAATTTCCCAAGTACTCCTGGTTCCTCTAGTCAACTTTCATGCTCCCTTCCTTCTCTCCAGCATTTTCAGTTAAAAACACTGGAAAAGGTTTCACTGGCTCAGTCTATTGTCTTTATTACCAGAACAAGGAGAAGAGTCTCCTTCTGTTTCACAGCTCACTTTTCATTAGACAAACTTTTGTATTTCCTCCCTAGCATGTACTTCATCAAAAAATTATTTTGTCCCTCCGGGAAAGAATATTTTGAAGATAGCTGGGTACAGCAATTCAAATCTCATGCCTCCTTCTCAACATTCCCTGAATAGTGGAATGAATTCACTCCTCTTCTGCCTAGAGTACAATGAGTATTCATTCTCCACAAACACACTGTCTACCACTTTTAGTACTTTGTCCTTCTGCCACAGTTTTGTCAGAATTAGCTGGCAGGATTGCATCCTTACTATTAAAGGTCTAGGTTGCTTTCTCAAAGCCAGGTTTGGAGCATGCACATGATGTGCCCTTTCAATTAACAACTCCTGCTGTGAAATACCAGTCCAGTTGCTTATTTGTGCCTTCACAAAATTTACAGTCTGTTCCCTCCAGCTTCTCTAGTACAGCTGAAAATCTCATGTTTTTCCCTATATGCTCTCTCCTCTAATTATATTCTTTTCTGACACATCACTTCTTGAGCAGTCTCATTCAGCCAGCCTTTTCTTCATTTCGACCTCTGATTTTTGCAGTTTTACCACCTCATCTAAATATCTGTTTTAAAGTTTCTTCCATTTTTTACTAGCCTTTTGTTGTTTACATTGATAAACACCATCAGTGTTTCACTTACTTTAACCAGGTCTGTGTGCAGTTGTCTTATGCTTTCCTCTAGATTAATGGAAGTCATGTCTGGAGCTTGCACTGCTTTCTGCTGAACAGCTGCAGTACTTTTCCCACTTGGTGTTTTTCCTCTGCTTTTGTAGCTGATTTTCCTTCAAGTCTTCTGTATTTCTTTTTTCCTGGCATCCAAGCAGTGCATTTACTAGCTAGTTACTGAAATTTACCCAGAAACACAGAATGCACCAGCCTTCTCTGCTGAGTTTCTGTTTTCATGCTGGGAGAGCTAGAATTAAGCAGTTACTTAATGTGCAGCCATTTTGGAAGTCTGACCCTGCTGTCATTTTTGGAAGTTCTTCCAGTCATCCATTTATTTTCTGATAAACTGATGCATCCTTTACAGGGTCACATGGATGATGGAGTTTATCCCGGCAGCAAGTGGGTGAAAGACACCAACACCTACTCTAGACAGGACACTGCCCTAATGCAGAACACATAATCTCATTCATTGCACACAAATACATCTGTAGGAAATGCAGTGAACACTAATTCATCTACAGCATGTCTTTGGGAAATGGGAGAAAGTGGACTACCTGGAGAAAACCCATGCAGATACAGGGAGGACTTGCACACTCAACATGGAAGGCATCATGGATGAAAAACTGAACCAGAAATCTCTTGTCATGAAGAGGCAACAACTCATTATGTCACCATGTTCCAATCATCCAATAACCTTTTCTGAAAAAAAGTGCAACCTGTTCTCCTCTGAGACCTCTACCTTACACTTTCAGACTGCATTCTCCTGTTCTTATGCAACCTTTTTTTTTTGAAAGATTAAACAAATGAAGTAAATAAATACCCAGCCAAGGACCAATACAAGATTTACCTGGCATCACAGTCACTGTGAAACCATACTGTGTTAATGAACCCATCTTGATTCTGGATATTCTAAAATTACTTTCCTTCACCAGTGATTTTCCCTATATCTGTGGTCAAACTGACAATCTCTCTTTTGCTGCCATTCTATGAACAGGTGCTCTTCCAATGTCCAGAAACCAAACTCTTTTCCAATGATTTGTGAAAAAAGTTACGGAATGGTAGTACTAGTTCCAACCCTTTCCCCTTTCAGGTCTCTGAGAAATCAAATCTAAATTATATCAGACCCAAATACATCATCCATCTTTAACTTCCAGAGATCACAAAACCATTTAGATCATTTTGGAACTTACTTAAAAAGGTAGCAGATGTTAATACAGCAGAGATTACACCATGGAAGTTCACCAAGAAAACAAGATGGTAAGACTCAATGACTGACCAGATACACTGGATACGGCAGTTCCTTGGACATGCATCCATTTTGCTAGAAATGATTCTATCATGAGTGACAATCTAACTATGGAAAACACAAGGATCTAGGTCAGCATTGTTTAAGGACCTAAATACAAGCATAAATGAGGATCTCAGCTTTAACCGACAGTTTGAAACATAGGTCTTTCGTTATACTAAGGCAACAATTTGCCACAATGGTAAGAAAGACCTTCAATGTAATTTTTACATTATTGACAGGGATTATTAAGCATTTCTGGCTGGTTCTTATTTTTCATCTCATTCATTTGAATAGTCATACAGTATGATGCCCTATCCAAAGTCTCCTGACCAGATATCTGGTTCAGCAGGCCAGAGTTCAAAGTTTTCTTACAAAGACTATCAGTAGGCTTGGCAACTTGGGTTATTCAGGTTTCAAAAGCGGTTCCTCTTCTCAGTACCATATTACATCCAGAGATGGATGCTCATCTAGTTTTCTGGGTCACACTTCTTCAAGACCCTCTCGCTGGAATGGGCCAATATGTGTCTGAAAATCAACTTTTGTAAATGGAGACTCTGCAACCACTGCCAGCGAGTGGTCCACTGTGGTACACTCACGTGCAAACTGGCTACAGGAGCTGCAGACAGTTGTAAAAGGTACCAACAGATGACAGAATGCTTATATTAAAGTTTAACTCAGAAAGTTAAGGCCACAAGATGTTACTGAGTGTCATCCTATAGCACTGTGTTTGATTCATTTAATTTCCAACTGCCAACTGCGTGAATCTGAACAAGTCACTTAAGCAAACGGTGTTCCCAGGTTGCCTCTGATAAAAGACGCTTACCAAGTCCCTGTCACAATATCATAAAAGGATGAAGCCCTGACTATCATCCAGACGATCTAAATTTGATTAGCAGCTTGGGCATTGGAAGAAACAGGGAAGGGGGACTGGAATTAAGTGGTTATGACAGCTTATACATTCCTAGGGAGAGGGTAGTAGTGCAGTTTGCTGCAATGTCAGATCACAATAGGAAGGAAAAATGGCATGCATAAAATAGACTGGGAATCTGTGCAGCCTGACAAGCTGCTTCAGCAGTACTTCTCTGAGTCGGCATGGCTTCTGCATAATGGCATGTATGGGAGTGTGAATGCCCTCCTGCTAGAATATGGGGCAATGCAGGGCACTTCTGTACATCAGCAACCAAGAGATGGATGGCTAAGACTTGCAAAAGCAAAATACTTGACGGCTAACTATATAATAGTCTTTTATGACCAGCTCTCACTTCCAGAGAAGGAACAAATAGGCCATTGAGCTCTGAGGGTATCTGATAGGCAGCAAAGGATAAAAGGATGAAAAATAATAATAAGGGATACAAGTCAGGCATAAGACAGGATGATTCCTCCCCGATGGCTAAATACAGAACAGGAAAACAGAAAGGCAAACACCCTGTAATAAAAGTGCTGAAATTACATGTGTTTTATTTTTTACAAATCGTTACATGCCAAAAGGCATCCATTATGCATAGAAAAGGCAATAAAGATAGCACTGCCTTCAAGCTAATCCTGATTAAAGAACTTCACATAAGGAATATGAAGAATGAAACCATTAAAGTCCAGAATAGGTCATTAGCCACTCAACTTTATGTACACAGAACAGGTAGGAAACTAACCCCATCACTTATTCCTTCAGCTAAAGGACATACTGAGACTAAGCAATCAAATCTTTTAATAGTGACCAGTCTAATATAGGAGGAAGACCTAGCGTAGAATTGGCCAATTCAAAGATGTGACCCCTGGGAATGAGATTTAATACTCACTGGTCTAGGGTCAAGGTACACCCCAGGTTTAGGTACACCCAGATACCCTATCAATAGTTGGGTGTGTGACAAATGGTAACCAGGAGATTATGAAAACCTGAAAACATCCTCACAAATTTGACATGAGAACATGGACAGGGAAAGGGGCTTGACAATTACCTATTCTATGCTGATGTCTGGGCATCTCCTCACAGAAATGCCACAGCAGCTTTTATTAGGATGGATGAGTGTGTGCTGCCCTCAACTATGGAGTGAACTTCTTTTTTATAACATTGTTCTAACATCTCCTAGTAGGGTCCTCACAGCTTCTAAGATGGACAAAGCTTTTAATTCAACTGCACCTTATTTGTTAACTGTATAAGTGAACGGGTTCTTCATCGACCCTTTTCAGCCATGACCCAGGCCACAAGTACGTGTGTAACTATCACATATAAGACCAGTTAAGAATGCATAATGTAACAATGGATTTTGGGGAAGAGGGGGGAAACCATGGTGCATAGGATGAAAAAAAAAAAAAAAAAAGAAAAGAGCACAACAAAAACCCCTCCAAAATGGCCAGAGGTCGGAAATAAACACTGGACCCTAAACGAATACTGTACAAACTTTAAATACTTAGTTACACTGGTTCCACACACCCCACCCCCATTCCAGTTTTCTGGGTGTATTTATGATGTCCTGAGTACAGTTCCCAAACAGGACCTCACTTCTGAAATCAGCATCAAGGATCTTCTGCTTTAATTCCTTAGAAAACCAGGCTGCCCACCCATTACAAACAGACAAAAGAGTCGACTGTTCAGTTAAATTTGTGGCATGAAAACCAAACTGACAGAAATAGAAGCTCATTTCAGAATAAGTATAAAGCAGTTCTTCTAAATCTGTTCTAAATATTCAGGTAAACATCAGCTTCTCTAAAGCTTGGTCCACTAAAGAGATCTGAAACTTGAACACATGAAAATGACAGTTAAGGAATCTTGCAACCAGACTAACTGAAGAGCAAATCATTCTACTAAGTCTATCAAGAGCTTAAGATTACTCATTCCACGGAAGAGTGGACAGGTGCTTGGGCCTTTGGAACTTTGCAAAGAGGACAGAAGATAAAGGGACTCCATTATAGGCTGCCTTTCAAGAAAGCCAATAAACTTTAATAAAGGAAAGTAAGCATGACTTAACTTTAAAGGACTGAAGGGTCTGATGCCAGTGACTTTGAGAACTTTAACACAGCATTTGAGAAGACAAGCTTAAGGGAGTTGATCACCCATTATTCAGCCTTGGGTTCCAGTAGGCAAACACTAAAATGTTTCTTCTATGAGATGGGCAGAAGCTGGAAGGTCAACCCAGAGTGAATGTAATTATTTTTAAGGACTTTCCCAATGAAAGTTCTTTGGAAGATGGGGAACTAGTACAAGATAAGGATTTATTATTATTCTCCATTTAAGATAAAAAAATCCTCAGAATCTTCCTTTAGTCATCATTTCTGACTGCTGATATGCTGCTGTTTTGTCCTCATAGGACAAAACAGCAGCATATGAGAAAGAAGTTGCCTGCTCACTGAATAATGGATCAGGCACCACCTTATTGTGTGAAAGGGTGGGTATATGCAATGACTTATGACCAGTAACAAATCCTCTGTTGGATCCTTTCAAGCTTGACTTACATGAAGGTGCTGTCTTGCAACCTAACCTCACACCTCAGCGATCAAGTTCAGAAGAAACTCTCAAAGTTCAGTGGTGGAACTGGAAAGGCTGTGTTCAATAGATGAATACCAGAAACTCTGGGACCACAGTTTGATCCACAATGGTATCTGCTGGTGAAAAGGCACAGCTACATGTGCCTGGATCTTGCTTTTAAGATGGAGTGCTGAGGAAGAAGCTTCTCTGTTTGAATCCCTCCATACTCTATGATGTTGATTTGGAAGACAAAGATCTGGGAAAAGAAGTAAATATTCCCACTGGAACTGTGGATTTAAAAAGAGAGACAGGCAGTCTCTGAACTGCACATATCCTGTCTGATTTTTCTGAATGGTTCTTCTTCCCAGTTCCTATTGGGAAACAATTTCATAGCTGCCAAGTATTTAGAAATATGCAGACCTCAAACTTCTTTCAAAAGCACTGACTGGACACTGGGCAGAACAGCTGGAAGGGGTGATTTACAGTCACCATCAAGCTGCATCAAACTAGTAAAAAATGACTGAAAAAATACTCTGCTTAACCTCTAGTTGCCAAATGCCAACAGCAACAAGCTTCCCCTTCATGCCCTTACTATGCTTTTCTAACACTACAGTAGTTTATAAACACTCTTACGAAACCACTACCAGTAAGAACAGACTATATTAGGCTTCTTTATAAACTGCAAACATTTGTACAATTTGATCAGACTATTAACATGCTGTCTAAGTTGTTGCTCTTGACTTGCATATCCCTTTCCTGTTTTTCATTAATATAGACTAAATAAGCTTTATAGCAGTAATTTACCTCAGTGATGCCATGTATACACTATGCACTTGCACAGAATAATTTTACTTAACTATTTCAAATTATTCTCTAACAAGTTTATGATTAAAGATGATACCTAGTGGCCCAGTCCACTTACTTAACAGAAAATCATCTGGATGCAGACATACTGGTTTGGATTAAAGAGGGGGAAAAATTGATGGGTCATATTAGAAAGCACAGGTAGGATAGGATCAAAGTAGATGTCTGTAGAAAAACTCCTACTAAAATAGGCACTATGTAAAGCAAGTACAGTGGAGGCATAGCTACACTTTCAGCCTTTATTAGTAACAGTACTGCAGACGCATTATAGGAACATAGGATCAGACTAGGTTAACGGCCCTAAGGCCCTTACAAGCCTAGCCAGGTTCAACCAGTATTCCCAAGGGTCTCTGGTTCAAGCAGACACTAAAATCAGCACCTATTGCCCCCGTCCACGAGGGACACTGGTGGAACCCCCAGGGTGAATTTCCAGTTACCGTCCAATCATCCAAATTACACATAAACAGGGCCAACGAGGGGCTTTGCTTAACATAAATAGGAAGCTTGTTCCAAAGGCTGGGCAACCTCTGTGAGACAAATGTCTCTCGCCAGCAAGTTCTGTTGATGTCACACACCAGGTTAAGGTCTTTGAGCGAGTGACCCACGTGCCATTTCACTTGCAAACATGCAGAATTTCCATTAAAGCTGTGTCAGAGACTGCTCTATATGCAATGCACAGGTCACCTCTGAGCAGTCTGCATGACACAGAGTAAAGTGACTATGATTTTAGTCTGTCTGCACAAGACAGATCTTAAAGACCCTGGATTTTCTTTGTAATGAACCTTTGTGGTCTCCAATTGCTGCAGGTGTTTGGAAAGGAAAATACCAAAGGGAGCACTGTACTCTATTATTGGGTTGATAAAGAAAGAGTACAGGGGGTTATAACCTCTTTTTTCTGGAGGCAATGCCATTACTTATACGATGAGCAATGTGGAGACATGGTGATCGAAGTTAAAGTTGCTGCCGACCTGTGTACCCAGATCTCTCACCAGTGACTGTGTGCTTAGCATATTACTATTAATGTGGTGGTTTTCAGGACCATCGCCCTTGCAGAAGGGAATGATAATGCATTTTTTGGCATTAAGTGTAAGACCATGACTTTGGCATCAGTCATTAGTCTGCATAACACATTTTTGAAGGATGTTGACACTGCTAGGGGTTTCAATGATCGCTCCCAGTTTGCAATCAGCTAAATTTGTCAGCCGCAGTTCTTTAGTTTTAGCCTATACTTCAGCGAAGTAGATTCCAAACAGCAGGGGTCCCAGAACTGGCACAAGAGGTACCTTACATTTTTCTAAATTGGTAATTGCTGGTCGAAGGCTTAGTGTGGCTGTTATTCTAAAAGTGCCTTAGTTCTGGTTTAAGCACTTGGGCTTCAGGCCAATTATTTTACATTAAGAAGGTTTGTGGTCTTCACTCTTGTGGGAGGAGAGGGTAGATTCTGCCCTTCTGAGCTGGGAATTGCTGGTTGAAGGCTTACTCTGCCTGTTTATCTGAACTGTTTTTTTCTGAAATTGGTGCACTTTGCTTGCTGTAACATAGACTAGGTGCAGACCTGCTGAATCTAGCTCTGTTTGTATAACTTGAGCACTAAACCAGGCCATCTTATAGGTTCATAGGTTCATAGATTAGTACTAGGCTAACTGCTCTTGTGGGCCATTTTAAGCCTAGCCAATTACCCCATGTGAGAATCAAACCGTGCACCTTGTTTTTGTAAGGTAACCACCTTAACCATTATGCCAACCTCCCACCTCTTTTGTTGGAGAGGGTTCCCCTGCACCCTAGTGGCAGAACTGTGCAATTAGAACTCGTCTAATTGAAAGTTGTTGGAACAGGGCTCAGTTTTGAGCTTTTTTATTGGTTAATTTGTTTAAATAAATTTGCTCGTTTGCTACTGTTATATTTAAGTGTGTATCTGTCCTCATGTGTTAAATCAACCTAAACAGAGTTTAAATGTCTTTAGCATAGTCTGGTTACAGGTTTTACTGTATCCAGATCTGTTTGTGTGATTTCTGTTTCCTGCTACATCATCTTGTGTTGGCTGGGGCCTGCCTGCACTTAGTGGGACTAAGTGAACTGGTCGGAACTGGTCTGGTATAGGGTTGTTTAGCTAAGAGCTTAGGGACAAGGGTTGATCGGGCAAGTCCAGTGTTTCTAGTTTACTTTAGTTTTTGTTGTATTTAAACCCTGCATTTGCGTGTGTTTGTGCTTGTTTACATGTCGCACACCACTGCTGCGCTGTTTTAACCCTTTGCAAGGCATCTCAGCTACATTTTTTCCCCTACCAGCACTCCTGTGTAAGTGAGACCTTCCCTTGCAGCTACTGTATTGATTTTATCTATCCCTAGTCACACCTATAGGTACTCTCCTCAGATAGTACCCAAACTACTATCCCTGACCTCTATTCCACAGATTTTGACAACCATGGATGGACAATTTCCTATGGTTTCTACTGCTAGTCTGGTTGATATGGGCATCCAGAGACAGTGTAGCAACTGCTTCATGCACACGGACAACCCTCTACTGCTACCATCTAGGAACACAATATGTGAGAGATGTAATTACATTAAGAACCTAGAATCCTTGCCGTTTCAATCATAAACCAGTATATCTTATACTGAGAAGGTTGTCTGCAAAAACACTACAAACACCACATCTCTAATACCACCCACACTTGCACAAAACACTCTTACATATGCGGAGGTTCTCAACAAAAACATACCTAAACAAAAGAAACCTCTAATGCAAAAATACACATGCACATCACAACCCACAGCACCAAGCACCACACACAGTACATATGCCTGTGTCTCACAGCATCTAAGGCGCAGCTGCAAACCCAACACACTAGTCACAACAGACTCTATCATGTGACACACAGATGTACCCCTCACCAGGCTAGACGAAGAGAAAGTCACAGTAAGTTGCTTGTCAGGTGCTAGTATCCACCATATCATGCACGCACTCAAGTCTCTTAACAACAGGTACTGTTATGACTCTGTCATAGTCCATATTGGTGTGAATTACTTGGAACTTACCTCTCTGGACTATATGAAGAGAGACATGACTGAGCTCATTGAATATGTGTCCCAGGCAGGTATGTCCCTAGTCATAAGCAGCATCCTACCGTCACCCAGAATGATGCCTCAATACAAATAAAAAATGATTGACTTTAACAACTGACTTAGTTTCATGTGTCATTCCAAGGGGATCCAATACCTGACAGTCTGAGAAGACATGATTGACCACCATGCTTTGCCAGAGATAGCCTTCATCTGTCTCTCCTGGGCTTCAGGCTTCTGGCAAAGGCTCTTGCCTCCCCCCATACTGCCTTTTTAGGCAAAGTCATGAGGACAAAATTACCAACATGAAAAATTATTCTAAATGAAATTTAAAGGTCATGCTGCTAAACGCTAGGAGTCTTTGCATGAAACTGCACTCAATGCAAGCACTCCTTGCCCTGGACGATGCTGACATTTATTCAGTCACTGAAACCTGGTTCAAAGCTGCAGAGAACATTCCAGCCTTACTAGGTTACTCATCCTACCATACTTTCAGAACCCCAAATGGAGAGCTACAAAGCAGAAGGAGGTGGAGTTTCAATATTAACCAAAGACATACACACCTCCAGGCTGGTCAAACAGTATGATGCATAGGAGACACTCCGAGGGCAGTTAACTGTTGACAAAACACCTATTCAAATCATAGCTATCTACAGACCACCAACCGTGACCCAGAACGGCCACTCCAGCTATCTGAATTTACTTGAATCCATCAAGATTCAAACTTCTACCATGATCCTCGCTGACTTTAACTACCCAACCACAGAGTGGAAGACCTATTCTAGCTCAAACAGGAATGCCTAGAGATTCCTCGACTTCATCAATGCCAATGCATTGGATCAGCTGGTCAACACCCCCACGAGAGGTAAAAATATCCTGGACCTGGTACTAACCAACATGAGAAGCCACTGTAGCACCCCTACAGTGTCATCCTCCTTGGTATGATCAGACCATAAAGTGATCACTTTTGAAGTCACCGTCTCCCCTGACCTGCCCCAAGCCAGGGTCAAACAAAAAGCTTTTCCAAAGCTGACTATGATCTCCTGAGAGTAGGTATAAGCAACTTCACAGCCACCATCTCTTCAGTTGCAACTAGCACTAATGTCCAAGCCTACACCAAAAAAACTATACGAGCACCTACATAGCTGCATGGACTCAGCAATACCTGACAGGACCAAATCATCTTCCTCAAGGAAATGTAAACCTGTCTGGTGGACTGAAGCTATAAACAAACTCTAATAAAAGGAAATAATTGCTGTCCAGGAGAAAGAAGGAGCAGGTGTCAAGTTGGAAGCAATTTCTCCTTTGTCTGAACAAGCAAATAAGGTCACTGGTGAAATCCTCTAAGGCTAACAAAGTTCAAATTGGCCACATCCACTAAGGACAGTCACAAGTCCTTCTTCACATACATCCACAATCTCAAAGGTAACACCCAAATCTATTCTGAACTGGTGGTCACGAACACCACATACACAAACTCCATAGATATAGCCAACCTGTTGGGAGGCAGTTTCAGTGAAAACTTCACGTAAAACCCTCCAAAAGGCAAAAAATACAGCCTCCATGGGACCTAACAACATCCCTGGCTGTGTCCTACATGAACTCAGGCATGAGCTCTTAGCAACATTGGGCACTCTGTTCAACCATAGCCTGAGCAATGGTTTCATCCCAGCTGAATGGAGGACAGCCACTGTTATCCCTCTACACAAGGTAGAGTGTTCACTGACCCAGGCAATTATAGGCCCATCAGCCTAACTAGAGGGATCTGCAAGGCCATGGAACACATCATCATGGATCTTATATACAAGGATATTGGGAACCTCCAAATGCTTTACTCCACACAGTTTGGTTTTGTCAAAGAGAAAAAAATGCCTGGTAAACTTGGTCAACTTCTTCGAAGTGGTCACCAAAATCATGGACAAGGGGAACACAGTGCACACCGCCTACTTGACTTAGCCAAAGCCTTCGACACTATTCCCCACTTGGGCATAACAGATAAACTCTACCAGCTAGGCATCAACCTGTATGTTACCAGATGGGTAGCTAACTAGCTCACTGACAGAACCCACTCAGTCAAAACAGGGGGGAAGCCAAATCTAGTAGTAGACCCATAACGAGCGGCATACTGCAAGGATTGGTCTTGGGGCCTCTACTGTTTGGGATATACCTTTCTAAGGTGCAAGCCAAAACCAGTGGTCTGTGGCTGACCAAGTTTGCAGACTGCAAGCTGGGTGCTGTCAAATTCCTCTAGTGATGTGAACGTCCTCCAAGAGGGCCTTACCCAAACTAATGACTGGCCTCAAACTGAATGCCAAAAAATGCATCATTATCCCCTTTGAGGAAATGGCATCCCCACTAATTATCACATTAACAACAACGTACTAAGCACGCAATCAGTCATGAGGGACATAGTCACCCAGGTTGATAGCAACCTGACTTTTGACCAACATGTTGCCTCCGCTGTGCTGAAGGCTTTCTACATGGCCCACCTCATAAGTAAGGGTATTTCATCCAGGAACAAGGAGGTCATAACATCCCTGTACTCCTCCCTTATCAGACCCATTATCAAGTACAATGCTCCCTTCAGCATGTACCTTGCCAAGCACATGCAGCTGCTGGAGAGACCAGAGAGGTTTCTGATCAGGAAATTCCAGGGTCTCAAACACCTATCCTATACAGATAGACTAAAAGCCCTGTCCCTCTACTCAGTCTCATACAGACTGCTCAGAGGTGACCTGTGTCTGGCATACAAGGCCATCTCAAGACCCAGCTTTGATGGAGTTGCTACATATCCGTAAGTCAAACTCCACTCACGCAACCCACATGCAAGGCTTCAACCTGGCCTGTGACATTAATAGAACTTGTTGGTGGTATATATTTGTGTTCCAAAGTCTCCCCTATCTGTGGAATAGACTCACTCTCCATGTCAAGCAAAGTACTTCACTAGCCCTCTTTAACAGGAATCTGGACGACTGGATGGGAAACAGAAAATTCACCCCTGGGATCCCACCTATGTCCCTGCTGGACTGGGGAAACAGGTGCTGACTCTGTGGGAACATGGGCAAAATTCTTGGCTAGGCTTATAAGGACCTCAAGGCCAACAGCCTAGTATGGTCCTATGAACCTATGAGATCATTCCTTCCTACTCTTAGACAGCAATTGTTTCTCCTATTGCACAGCCTATTAATGGCAGCTCTCCACCATGCAGGTTTGTTTTTCCTTTGAGATCTTGCTTTGGTTCTATCAGGTACAGCAGACTCAATACAACTGTACAGGTGCTCGTATACAACACTGGCGTAAAAGTAAGCATAGGTGTCTGTTCCATCAGTGTAGGGAGGAGGGCTATGGGGCTATGAAGCTATTTATCCTGTCACATAAGAGATTGTAATTGGCCTTGGAGAAGTTTTTTAGTCCAGTTGTGGCTAAGGGAAAGTCTTGTGTTACAGATACTTCTAGCAAGACTGATCTGTGGTCAGATCTCACCAGGGATGGCCACATATGGGGGTGGTGCAGTAGTCCCCCATAATGGTGAGCACCACATGCAGGATCTTTGAGCCTCTTGTGGGTGTGTCAACCGGCTGGTCCAGGGCACTGGAGTTAAAGTCCAGGAACCTTTGGGCAAGTGAGTTGCAACACATATAATTTACCTAGTCAATGGATGGGTAATTAAAGTCACCCAAAACCAGGGTGTTTGGTTGTATCTTGATTGACTCAAGTAGACCCAAGTAGGCTGAGTGGCTGCCTTGATTCATGGAGGGGGTCCAACAGCTGGCAATGATCTGAAGCGGGGTCTTACCTACAGTCAATTGCACCTGAAGTAATTCAAGAGAATCATTCTGTTTAATCAATTTAGAGGAGCATTTATGTTTAACGAATATTGATACACCATCTCCTTTAGTTCTCATGCCATCAGTTTGCGGTCTGATCATGTGGAAAGAAATGTAATTTGGTACAAGTGGGGTGCTCTCTCCAGCCTTAAACCAGGTCTCAGTGACTGCACAAATGTCAGCATCTTCCAAGGTGAGGACAGCTTCCATTGAGTGCAGTTTCTGGTTCAGACTCCTAGCATTTAGCACCATAAACCTGAGTTTGTTTTTAGAGGGTATTTTTTACATTGGGAATTTTATTCTTGTGACATTTCTAAAAAAAGATACTATAGGGGTGGCAACAGCCTTAGTCAGTAACCAAAATCCCAGGGGTGACAGACGAAGACCATCTCTGGCAAAGCATCGAGGTCTGTTGACCACATCACCCCAGGCTGTCAGACACTGGATCCCCTTTGAATGACACCAGAAACTAAGTCAATTGTTGAAGTCAATCATTTTTTTTGTTTGTATTGAGGTATCATCCTAGGCGAAGGCAAAATGTTGCTTAAGGCTAGGGACATACCTCCCTGACACACAATCAGAGTGCTCAGTCATGTCTCTCTTCATATAGTCCAGTGAGGTATGTCTCAAGTCATTCACACCAACATGGACTATGATGGAGTCTTAACAGTGCCTGTTGTTATGAGACATGAGTGTGTGTAATGTGGCATTTCATGGTATCTGACAGACAGCTGACCATGACTTTTTCCTTATCCAACCTGGTGAGAGGGACATTTATGCATCTCACAACTGAGTTGCCTATGGCTAAGATGTTTTTACGATATGCCTTAGGAGTTTGACTGGTGAGACACTAGTGTGATATATCATGTGTACTATGATCTACAAATTATGTATTATGTGAATCATGCATGTGTTTGCGTTTGGGAGGTCTCTGATGTTTAGGTAAGCTTCTGGTAAGGACCTCCGCTTATGTAGGTTAATGTGTTGCTGGTTTGGTAGGTACAGAGGTGAGGTGTGCATGCTGACAACCTGCTTAGTAACCTGCTAAGTATCAGACTGACTGGTGAGCGAGAGAGCCTGGATTCTAGGTTCTTGAAATAGTTGCGTCTCTCACATAATGAATTTGTGTGGACTAGAAGAAGTGGGTTGTTAGTGTACATGAGACAATTACTACATTGCCTCAGGATGCCCATGTCGACAAGGCTGGCTGGAAAAATGTGGGAAATTGTCTGTCCATAATGCTAGGTAAGTTGATGTGCTCAGAAAACAGGGAGAGGACAGGAAGGACCAAGTAAAGTAGAGGGCAGGAGAAGTGGACAAAAATTATGAAGGGCTAGTGGGTAGGATATGTGTTGTTACCTCAGGAGCTTTGCTGAATGTATCACTTGTCATTGAGGGACAATTGTGAGAACTCACCAATGGAGCACCAGCAGAGTACTAAGAGAAAAGTTGCAGGCAGAAGTGTTTGCGTCTATAACCGCCAACTGTGCCTACTTTTTCTCAGTAGTGCACAATGCGCAAACAAGCACAAACCCATGCACATACGGTGCTTATGTAGTTAAATGAGAACACGCTGATTTAAACAAATTGACCAATCAAAAAGCTCAAAATTGTGCTTTGTTCCAGCAACCATCAATCAGAGGAGTTCTAACTGCACACTCCTGCCACTAGGGTGCAGGGAACCTCTCCAACAAAAGATGGCCTGGTTTAGTGCTCAAGTTATGCAAACAGAGCCAGATTCAGCAGGTCTGAATCTAGTCTATGCTCAGCAAACAAAATGCAACAAATTCAGAAAAAACAAAAACAAATAAACAGTGATATGGTAAAAATGTAGTTCATAAGTGCAATACACAGTGAAAAATTCTACTTAAGTTTTGCAGAGATCAGCAGATGGCTTGGATTGATCAGATAAATACAGCAGAACAGTAGCTGGTCACCAAACTCTGTGGAGTGTTGATAAAACAAGTGCAAACCCAAGCAAACACGGTGCTTATATAGCAAACGAGAGCAAACTGATTTAAATAAATTAACCAATAAACCAATTACCAAATAAAAAAATTAAAAACTAGGGCACAGGGGAACCTCTCAACAAAAGATGGCCTGACTTAGTGCTCAATTTATACAGCAAGTCTGAATCTAGTCTATGCTACAACAAGCAGGTTGTATTTAATAAAATAAAAGGCTGAATAACATCTAATTTTCCAAATATTTGTATATATTAAGTAATATAATAACCTACACTGAGCCCATCTCACACAGTCCAGGTACTAAGCTCAAAAAAGTTCAGTTTTACAGGAAGCAATGTTATAAATTCATACAATGAATTTTTATAATTTTATTTTTATTTATTTGGATTTATTAACCAGGGTAAATCAATGATCCATACTGAGGAAATCACATACACAAATATAAATATACTGTGATTAGAGAGACTGGTAATTAGTCCTTATTTAACTCATTCACTCCAATGGAGCTCAGGACGTTTGCACTGTAACTCCCAATGGGCGGAGCCTAAGCCTTTTGACAGAATCAAATTACGCCCTCACATTTCAAAGAAATGTTCGTATCTCGAACCATATGGGTTATGAAAGAAGTATAAATGGCAAACTCTAAAGCACAAACTATTTTTAAAGAGGTAGCATTCTTTAGGTTTTAGGTCTTAAACCAAATTTTATAAGTTACAGTAGACACAGTAACTATTATATTTGTAATATTTTGTAAAAAAAAAAAAAAACTTACACTATCTCAGCAACCACTCAAGTTACACACACACTGTTAGCAGCATTTTATTTATCTAGCTGAGAGCTTTCATATATGACTAAGGAGTTACTAAGGTGTTACTTGGTTGTTGAGATATTTAGAAAAATGTGAAAATTATATATATACAAATTAATATAATAAAAACAACAGTTAATATCTATTTACCTGCACTAGACAGAGGTCAAATATTAATGCAGTTGAGTTTGCCATTGTGTAAGCTTGAAGACGATATCTTTTAAAACCTTGTACATGGCTTGATTTTGGAATTACTGATGCAAATATGAGCAAGCAATATTTGACGCCTAGAGGCGTCAGTAGGCGTTAACTGCAGATGCACCTGGAAGCGTCACACGGCTGTAATGAGTAGGTCATCATGATTTACATGGGTTATGATTGGTGAAACGTGAAGGTGCAAGACATACACAGTATTTACATGGATATGACTATGAGCACAGAAATTTTCAGAAAAGCTACTTAAATGGCATGAAAACTGGTTTCCACTTAAAGTTGCCCAAAGTAACAGAAGTTGATTACTGAAGCAAGAGCGTGCCTTTAATTTGGGTTGGAATGAAGAGGTGCGTTGATTTAGGGTACTGAACTGTGTGAGGTGGGGTGATGACTGGGAAATCTAAAGATGCCATGCTGGTCTTTGTGATAAACCATCTTCACTAAGAGATGACAGAATACTTTTATTCGGAGTAAGATTCAGAAAAATCCACAGCATACCAAATCCATACTGTTGCTGAGTCCTTCAGGTTCCCTAAATTTCTGCATAGTTCACAGCAAAATCAAATGCAGAAATACTTTATCTAGTAAGCTACTGTTTGCAGGAATGTGGCATACTGAACGTCCAAAGCACTAGTGCATATCTTTCTGCAGCAGTAGTGCTACAGAATTTGAAATGTATCCCTTCCAGTAAAATACTGGTAGATATCTTAACATGGGCAAGTACATCTGCAACAATAAGGTGCAACATTCCACAGTACGGGGGCACACATATACAGCACATGAACACCAAAAATGCATCTCCTAAAGCAGGCATGAACGTTACTGCATTTGTTACAGGGCACTACCCTGCCATACAGCATGCTATTCAGAAAAGAAGGCTCATTTACATACTCCATTGAGTTAACAGCATAACACTGAAATGTGCATCTTATTAAGGTTATCCTGCCCCAAAGCTAATGCCAGACGGCACTTAAGTTTTAGTCGAGGACTAACCAGTTCATCTAGTATAGCAGTGACAGAATGCACCAGTGGCCACATCTCAAATGCTACATTGGGCTACTGACAGACATTCTGCCATAGTGTCAGTCATTTAGCAGACAATGGACACAGTGGTCCACAACACAAAACCACATACAGATGTCACTGACTGTGCATCACCACTATGCCATTCAAGTGTCCACACTCTGGATGTACAGGACTAGGGCTATACTACAGCCATGTTTAGTTTACGTTACTATGCACAATATAGCTACACTGCTGCAAGCAGACAGTAAAGTCTTTGACTGGCAGCACCACAACTTGTCTGCTCCAGGGACTGCATTCCCCAATAGAGTAATAGAGTTGAATACTGTATTCGTCAAGAAAAGAGGCTGCCCACCAGGAAATGTGACTTGCACATAAACACATTTTCTGATCATTCACACACACACTCACAGACAGAGACACAGACTCACTTACTCAAATACAGACAAATTTACCAGTAGTGCCCCTAAAAGTCTATAATGTTACATAGATACATGTTAAGTTGGCAATGTTTTTTGAAACCAGAGCCATGGTTTTCAAATCTATAAAACTATCTGTAACTAATTAGTCTTACAGACAACCAGAACATGTCATCTTTATGTCTCCTACTTTAGGAAATAGAGAATTTTTTATTTATTTTATTTTATTTGACATTTGGTTACTGGGAAAGTTTGACTGGACAGAAAGGCCTATTTTCAGTGAGCCTTGGAGAGAAAAGCTACACTAATAAGTATAACAAGGCATTTACAACAATAAATACTGAAAAATCAGAAGTAATATGCATCACATGAATTCAAAAGATGGTTATATACATAGTGTTGCACAGATTTACCAAAAAAAAAAAAAAAAACAAAATAAATGGAAAGTAATGCATGTCCAACAGCTCTGGGTTTGACATAGCTTTATATGTTAGGCAGAGATCACCTCAGAGTAGGAGATATGCTACGGAGTAAAGCTGGAGTTTTTTGAGACAATCAGTGTAGGGCATTTGTTTGAGGCCAGTAATCCTCTTTGTGAGGTACTTCTGTGGCCTTTCCAGCTGCTGCAGATGTCTTATGAGGTACATTCCAAAAGGGGCGTTGTACTCTATAATGGGTCTAATGAGTGTTGAGTAGAGGAGAACAATTACCTCTTTTTTTCCTGGATGAGAACCCTTTTATGATGAAGCGTGCCACGTAGAAGGACTTCCTGACTACTGTGGCTATGTGATAATCAAAGGAGAGACTACTGTCCACCTAGGTCCCAAGGTCTCATCACACATTCGGTGTTAAGTAGATTGCTGCCTATGTGGTAGTTCATGGGTACAGAGTTTTTACCAAAGGGGATGACACTGCACTTTATGGCATTGAGCTTGAGGCCATGGCACTGACACCAGGCATCTGTCTCAGCGAGGCCCTTCTGTAGGATGTCCACATCATTTGGGGACTCTACTATGGCTCCTAGTTTGCAGTCATCTGCGAACTTTATTAGCCAGAGGCCTTCTGTGTTAGCCTGTACTTCAGAGAAGTAGATACCAAACAGGAGAGGTCCCAGGACTGAACCCTGTGGTAACTCCACTTGTCACTGGTTTGAGGTCAGATTTGTACTCTGCAACTTTTACACTGTGGGTTCTGTCAGTGAGCCAATTAGTAACCCATCTTGTGACGTAGGGATTTATACCTAGTTTAGTGAGTTTAGCTATAATTCCAGAATGGGGGATGGTGTCGAAAGCCTTGGTGAGGTCAAGACAGGCTGTGTGAACCACCTTACCCTCATCTACGGCTTTGGTGACTGCCTCAAATTAGTCGATCAGGTTCAGGAGGCATGATCTGCCTTTCACAAACCTGAACTAGCTGGGATCCAGAGTTTGGAGGTTACCAATGTCTTTGTTTATGAGTTCCATGATGATACATTCCATGGCCTTGCAGATCAGGCTTGTCAGGCTAATAGGGCGATAGTTCCCGGGATCAGTGGTGGCTCCCCCTTTGTGGAGTGGGATACCTGTTGCTGTGCGCCATTCAGTGGGCACAAAGCCTGATGCGAGGCTATTATCGAAATTATGTTGCTTAGGTGGGGGAGCCAGTTCGTTCTGAAGTTCGTGTAAAACGCAGCCTGGAATGTTGTCCAGTCCCATGGATGCTGTGTTTTTGGCTTTAGAGAGTGCAGCTTTTACCTGCGTAGTTGTGATTACAGGGACTATGCATTCTTCCTGTATAGATATGAGCCCTTTAGGGGGTGGGGGTGGGGGGTAAAGTTAGCACTGAACCTATCTGCCAGGATGTTGGCAATATCAGTTGGTTCTGTAATTGTTGTGCTGTTGTGCTGTAATTTGGAGAAGATCTGGGTGTTGCCATCGAGATTCTTGACATAGCTATAGAATGCTTTGTGGTTGTCCTTAGAATTAGTGGCGATTTTGTTTTCGTAGCTAGCTTTGAAGGATCTTATAAAGGATCACAGCTTCTTACTGAGGCTGACCAGGGAGCTCCTCCACTCATGGGATTTTACTCTCTTTTGCAACAGTTTCTTCCTTCTGTTGTACAATTTGTTTATGGCAAGGGACCACCAGATTGGCTTACTTTTTTTGGAGGATAGCATCTTGGTTCTGTTTGGGATAGCACGATCCATGCACTCGTGTAAGTGCTTATAGAGTGCATTTGTGTAGGATTCAGCAGTTGTAACTGTACTGTCCATCTGCATGGGTGTCATGAAGTTCACCACTTCTTTCTTAAGAAGCATGAAGTTGGCTTTGGAGAAATTTTTTACCATGGTTTCCTTAATGGGGGGCGGGATGTGGATATCAAGGGTGATTAGCTTACAATCAGATCGGACCAACAAGGAGTTGACTTCAGGTGTGGAACACCGGTCACTCGTGTTGGTAATTACTAGGTCTAGGATACTGTTGCCCCTAGTGGGGGTGTGGATAAATTGATCCAGGGCATTGAAGTTTATGAATTCCAGAAAGCGTTGAGCTAAGGAGTTGGTATACGAGTAGTTTTCCCAGTTAATGGTGGGGTAGTTGAAGTCGCCCATTATTAGGGTGTTTGGTTGAACCTTAATATTTTCCAGTACATCAAGAAAAGAGGAGTGGGAATTCTGGGGTATGGTGAGGGATCTGTAGCAAGCTACAATTTGGATTGCAGTTTTGCCCAGAGTTAGTTGCACTTGGATAACCTCGGATGCATTATGCTGAGCAACTAGCCTGGAGGTGTGGATATCCTTAATGAATATGGACACACCTCCGCCTTTGGTGTTTCGGTCCAGGTTACATGGCCGAAAAGTGTGGTATGAGTTATAGCCTGGTAATGCAGAGGTGCTCTCTGGAGCCTTGAACCAGGTCTCAGTCACTGCACAGATAAGGAGTGCCTCGAGTGAGTGCATTCTGAGATTTAGACCTCTAGCATTGAGTAACATTACGCTCAGTTTTTGCTTGCCTGTTCCTGTTACGATGGTGAATTTGTCATTTGAACTTTGCCTAAAAAAGACACTATAGGGGCAGCAAGAGCCTTAGCCAGTATCCGGAAACCCAGAGGTGACAGGTGCAGGCCATCTCTGGCACAGCATCGTGGTCTGTCGACCATGTCATCCCAAGCAGACAGATACTGGATCCCCTTAGAATGACACCAGAAGCTTAGACAATTGTTGAAGTCAACCATTTTGTCCTTGTACTGCGGTATCATTCTGGGCGATGGCAGAATGCTACTCAGGGCTAGGGTCATACCTGCCTGGGCTACAAAATCGGAGAGCTCTTCCATGTCTCTTTTCATGTAGTCCAGGGAGGTACGTCTCAGGTCATTCATACCAACATGGACAATGACAGAGTCATATTTGTACTTGTTCTGGAGTGACCTGAGTGTGTGTGTTATGTGGCGGATCCTGGCACTCAAACAGGCAGCTGACAGTAACCTTCTCCTTGTTTAGTCTGGTGAGTGGGACATCAGTGTGCCTGACTATAGAGTCACGTATGACTAGTGTGTTGGGTATGTTGTTTTGCCTTATTGGCTGTGGTTGAGTGGCACACTGAGTCTGTGGGCTATGTGTCATTTGGGTTGTGTTGGGGGATGGAGGTTGCTTGCGTTTCTGCTTTGGAGGTCTCTGCTGCTTAGACAGATTATTACTGAGAGCCTCCGTGAATGTTTTTGTGTTACTATGTGTGGATTTTGGTGCTTTAGATTTAGTCAGACTATGTGATGAGTGTGGTGTGGTGCAAATGTTTACCTTCTCCTCTTGACTGTCAAGTACAATCTTGGTTGGAGAGAGCTTTACCTCCAGTTTGGCTAGATAAGTGCATCTCTCACAGGTTGTAGTGTTGGGTGGTAAGAGGAGAGGGTTGCCTGTGTACATGAGGCAATTTCTACATTGCCTCAAGATGTCCAGATTCATCAGATGGACAGGAGAGAACACTGGGAGCTGATCCTTGGACATGCTTGAATAAAAAACTATTTTCCTCTAGATAAGTGAGGAAGGCGAGTACAAGAGCTGTTTTTCTCTTAAGCAAGTGAGAAAAGTAAGCACAAAAACTGTTTTCCTCTAGGTAATGAAGAAGGTTGAGTGCTATAGTAATTAGTAGCTTATTTAGTGCTTACAAGTTCAAGTGCTGAGCACGAATAAGCAAATTTAAGTGCTAAAACTAAGAATCTGAATCTGCACTAGACGAGTTACAGGACAGAAACAAGTGCAAATGCAGGCTTTCAAATCAGAAAGTTGAGAGAGATGGAAAAGATTGCCCACACGGCCAATATCTACAATTTCTGGGCCAGAACCACTCCTTATGTGGTAGACAGGTTACCTAGTGCTTACCACTCCCACTGATAAGCTATGGCTTCCCTCCAACACAGAAAGTTTAGGGGCTCAGAAGCTTACATACAGAGTCCTGGACACAGCAAATCTGTATCTGGACTACACTAGTTACAGGAAAGGTAGGAAACAGGCTTACACTATTTTTTTACAGAAAAGTAGCTAAAACAGCAGTAAAAACAATTCACATGCAGTGCAAGCTAGCACACTTGAGTATGCAGCAATATTAGACCAAACACAGTTTAAAAAATGTAATTAAATTAAAAAAGACTAAAAGCAAGTGCAGAAGGAGCTTATAAGGTAGAATGTGGTAAAGAGATGGAACTGGGGGAGTGTCCCAGATCAAATCTACAGTGGGGCGGGCAACTGCAAAAGCCACCAAATTTAAACTACGAGCCAGAAATACAGACGGTGGGTGTGACAAAGCACTTTCAGCAGAGATCTGAAAAACTATAAGCAACAATTAACAGTACAAACTCTAAAACCAAAAACATATACTTAGCTCTGTATATTTCCAGACAGATTGAAAAGCAGTCTCTCAGAACACAGGTTCCAGCAATGAAATGCGGGTTGTTACTAACTGTTTTGGCCTTAATATAGTCCTGCTTTTGTTATAACACAGAAGTACCTTTACTTTACACTAGCTTTACAGAGTGCCTGGTATTCCTATTCAAAAAGTCAAGAAGTAAGTGATGTACTTGGCTGTAAGGCTCAATGTAAGGCAGTTTTCTTTTAATGCTAAGAAATACAAATTGGTTCTTTTTGATAACAAGTCCCCTTACAAGGAAAGGTCATGTATGCTATAAATCTTGATATGGAAGGTTATAGTGGAAACTGACTCATAATTAGAATTATAGAATTTCTACATTTTTTCACCTAATAAACGTAGAAAATTGCTCAGTCTGTTCTGCTTTATGAGGATTTTGAGGCTGTGACTTGCTCACTGTTCGATAATGGCATAATGGTTGAAGTGTTTACCTCACAGACACAAAGTACAGGGTCTGATTCACACCTTTGAAGGCAACTGGCAAGGCTTGAAAAGGCCCACAAGAGCAGCTTAGCCTAGTACATGCCTATGAACTTATAACACAAAGATGTCGTATTGTAGTAAGTAGTAACAATTATGTTAAGTGGTTTGCTGTAGTGTACCAGGCCACACTTACTTCTGGGAACGTCTGATCTACCTTTGCTACACCTCCTTTCTCTAACAGTTTGACTGGCATATTATAGCAACTGCTCCCCTATTTGAAAAACAAATCTGAACTTCATCTGGGCAAAAAGTAAACGCAATTGTTTTAATAATAATGAAAATTAAACCACTTCCAGCAATTTTGTGTGCTTCTATTTGCTCTGTAGATTTTGCTTCTCTTATCACTCATTTTTTCATTTTGTAGTTTACTTAAATGATATTAACATATTTATTTTCATTATATAAGTAACACTTTTCACATTTATGAGATTTACCACTTCCGTATAATCATGTTCATGAACTGTTCTTTATGATGTGTGTAAAGATGGAAACATCATTACCATCCTCAGGAAACACCAAAAAGCACTAATCATTCTTGCAAATATCCTAGCACCTACAAACAAACATGCACACTTAAGCATCCCAATGTACAAATGCACATGCGTACATGCACACAATTTTCACACCACAATGCACTCAAACTAAATTACCACTCCTACTTCACACACAAACAAAATCAGCCATACAATACTCACAAAGTAAACTACCATTGCAACTATACCCACCCCTGCCACCCAGAAACAAAACTAAAATATAATGAAAACTAGATACGAATGTCAAAGAAAACAAGTTAGAAGCTAAAAAAAATGTGTACCTTATGACAAAATAATAAACAAGAAAAAAATCACAATACAAAACAACAGACTATAAAGAATAACAGAAACCTTCCGTAGACATGAGGACCTTGGGAGATACAATCAGCTAACTGGCTGCTTATCACTAACACTAACTACGCCTGAACTACACTATATAGTGAAAAGACACACTAAAGTAAAGAGAAATCTTCTAACGATTTAATAAACTTCATTAACAAATACCTACACAGCTGCCTACTGCTACAAATCAGTTTCACCTATTGCTCTGCTCCATGCAGTGTCATCCAGAATCTTACCCATAAGTTAAAACTTGCTGAATGGGGTAAATTACTCCCAAAATACACATTCTTGACAAATATATTTCAAGACTAGAAGAGGTTAAATTGATACTAAACAGGATTCAATTTGTTTTAAACAGGATTAGGCATAGCTCACAATTATCAAAGTGTCTAAATCATTCTGAAATACTGACTTTGCTGCAGACTCACTATGCCGCACAGAATTTACTCTGTCAGCACTACACAAGGTCTGTACATCATTCGCAAAGAGGTAAAACAAAAAAGAGGCAAGCAATAAGCCCTGCTGAACCCAAAGGGAGACTGGCTGACAAGAGGTGGTATGATGCTCTCTGACAACCTGAGATCTTCCTCCCAGGTAGTTTCTGAAAAAGTGGGTAGAGATGATGAAGCCTGTGCTGTTGCTTTGTTTACAAAAGAGTAGTGGCAGAAGGTAACAAATGCATGTAAAACGTCAAGGAACACAGTACCAATAGCAGTACTGACATTTGGATTTTGTATGTCTAGTAATGCAGTGCGTGTTCAGTAGCTAATGCAGAAACAATATGGAGAGCCAGAGACGAAATTCCGCATAATACTTTACTGATAAATCACAGATTACAGGTGCTGTATGCATTTTTCTAATCTTTTTAAAACTGGTCAAAGGAAATGTATGGGCCACAAGCAGCTGGTTTCACCAGAGGGTCCTCCTTTATATAAAGGGTAGGCACAGGAGACTACCAAATGTTTGTGTCTTGCTAGTCTGGAATGGAGTGGCACACCTGCCCTCAGACAAGACATTCATCATAGAGTGGCTTTTCTTTGATTTTGCTTTGCTGTGGCTTGTCGAAACACCACCAATTTATATGCAGTGATCATGATCTACCAGTGAACCGCACTGTTTGCTTTTTCTTTCTTCTTCATTTTTCCCCCACTGTAGTGCAACCATGGAGGTGGTGAAGGGCAAATCCCTCCCCTATGGAGGGCGAGGAGATCTTCCCTCTATGCAAAAAAGTTTATGCTTTTCCAAGTTATGCTTCTTGACAAATTAGTGAAGCGTAACTTGCTTTTGAATGTGTGTGTGTCAAGCATAGTATTTGATCAGATAAGTTACTGGAAAGCATATGGACACTAGAACTATCTTTAAGAACTAGGTTGGGATACTGTTTTTTCAGTGGAACAATATTTCAGTTTTATGAAAGATTTTTTGGCAAGTCAAAGTAGAGAAAAAACGGGAATATCAGTGAAAACAGGCTATCATTAATCAGTGTAAAGGAAGAAGAGGTATTGTGCTTAGAGTCTGCAAATTCAAAATATACAGTGAACTGATGTGCTGCTTAACCTGGATTCAGGTGATGAAAACAACCTCTCTGCTAGCAGTTTATTAAAGATTTATTTTTGATGGCCTCTAACATATATATATAGGTTAACTATTAAAATTTCGAAACGAACTTCGTTGACTGTACTATTGTTGAACACGGAAGTTCGAAAACGGTAATATCGATGACAAAATAACAACCTAGGAACAGGCTTCAACATGGGTCGAGATAGGGGAGATGTTTGTAATTTGGAATAACACTGAACACCTATCTCGACCCATGTTAAAACCACTCCTAGGTTGTTTTTTTGTCATCGATATTACCGTTTTCGAACTTCTGTGTTCGACAATAGTACAGTCGACGGAGTTCATTTCAAAATTTTAATAGTAAACTTGCATATATATATATATATATATATATATATATATATATATATATATATTTTTTTTTTTAAATTATGGCCCACAACAGTATTGCCAAAAATAATCAATTTTAGTAGGTGAACTTTGTATATATATATGTCCTTTTGTTTCTTACAAAAGGTTCATATTTAGGAAAATACAGTTTTTGTTACTCAACAGCATGACATCTGGCTTGAAACTATCAGTGCTATGTGTGAGACATCAATGCCTAAGCTAGTAGATGTGACATTTAATTTCAAGTATAATCACCAAAAATGTTCAGGATTTGACATATACTGCATAGGTGTGACTTCACTAAGGAATTTCTAGAAGGTGGAACTAAAGCCAAGTGCACAGTGGTTAAATACATTCTGGAAATACTAGCATTGAAGTGCCTGACATTCCTGAAATAGTAATTGCACATCTTTAGACTCATGCCCTGCTACCAGAGCACAATGTGACAGCCAAAATGTCACAGTTTTACAAGTATATGTGGCTATAGTGTATTAAGAGATTATTGCTCATAGTTTTATACACTGAGATGTCAATAACGTGTACAGCTTTCATTGTGTACATCAGTAACAGTAATCACATGAGGCTCTAGGCCAGGATGAGGCTACAGAGCAGATGCAATTACAAAGTAACATAAGAGGTGACTGGGTATATGAAGTACAATTCTGGGGGAAAATGAGCGAAGGAGCATCAGATATACATATGCCAGCAGTCTGGCAATTCCAAGATTAAATCCACCAGTTAATGAAGCTCCTGGATTATTGGCATCATCTGAACAAGGATGTTATAACCTAATGTTTAGACAGGCTGCAGTATTATGTCTACATAACAGGAATCACTTCTTGGTGGGAGAGTAGCTAGGGTCAGTGGGTGAGATGAATTGTCTTTCAGCAAGCTACAAATTTTAAGTGCAAGCTCAAACGCCAAATCCTAAAATGTTGGTTTTAATGACTGACTAAAGTCTGGAAGTGACAGCTGAGAGTTTGCTGTCGACGTCAGGTAGCATCCATGTTATATACAACAGCCTGACGTGACAGGGAGATTTTTGGTGTAGAAGTCAGGAAGCGTATAAGTTATATATAACAGGTTGAAGTGAAAGGAAGAATTGGGGGCACAGGAATGGTGGAAAGGCTGCATGACCACTCCAATATGTAAAGAGGTGGCTTCTAGGAGCAAAGTCATAGGGAATAAAGGCCTTAGTGATGCAGTCTGCTGTTGGGCAATGGTTGTCTCATGAAAGAAAAATGTTTACTATGTGATCAGAATGCATTCAGTACTTCAGTAAGGGATGAAGGGATCTGAACAGTATACTGACTGCTGACGTGTTTGTTTCAAATTAAAAAGGGGTGCTGAACATCACAGCAGATAATCCTGTAGTCCCTGCATAAACATAGCTAAGGGGACTAACGGGATAAAAAGATGGCAAATCTGCATTAAAAAAATAAAATAATTGATACAAACAGCAGTTATATAAAGAAAAGTAGAGTTCTAAATATTTTACATATATTATACTGCAAATGTTTAAAAGCATATATTCTTGTACCAAGATTATGAGATAAAGACTTTAGCCATTATGCCAACTCCTCCCACTGATGTTACAGATATACTGTGCATACCCTTGTAATCCTTTAAAAGGTATGGTCTGCCTGGTAATACCATCCTTACAAAGTAACTATTGTGTCTTATTTTTGATCTGATTGGAAATTTCATAAATCCCAGACTGATCCTGAAAATGATCCAGTAAAATCGGTACTCTACTCCAGTGAACAAACAAAAATAAATAAAATTATTATTAAATTCAAATGTACACTAAGACGCTAGGCAGCTTTTACTCCTACTTTACCCCAGGCACTGAGCATGCAACCAAAAATCAATCAATAGTAAATTAAAAGAAACAGAAGATGAAGGTGGAAGTGCAGTGAGGAAAATAGCTATGTAGAACTTCAGAGAGCTCAGTTAGATTACAAACGACCAGGCAGAAGCAGGCCACACTTCATTAGTAACATTTCTAACTTTAATTCGAGATGTAAAATGCCTTCCACTTAACTCCACATAGCTGACACAAAATCAGGTACTGTAGGACTCCTTCCATAAGTGACTGCAGTATTGCAGGAGAGAACTTAAAAGACAGAATACTATATCAGGGCAATTAACTGTCTCACAACTGCTGCTCAAGGACTTTTTATAGGTCAAAGTGGGATGACAGCTAAAACAGCTGCACGCTAGGGCTTCCTATCACTACAAAACATATTTACAAAATTCCATGAGATCCTGTTATTTTGTTTCTGTCACCAGATCTCAGCTTTAGCAGCCAGGGACAATCTCCATTTAAGCAGGAAAACAGTTGACTTCTGGCAACTCAGAATGCGAGGCTAGCCAGGATTGCCATCATAAACAAATATTACAATTTATTATATATATCAAATATAATCAGTATTTATCAACTTCAGTGCAACATAGCATCCTGGGCTCTCCATGTATCCTGTGGCAATGTGACTGACGCAAATTCAGACATGACTTGTACTTCAATTCTAAAAGGTTGAGCAATAGTCTTAGCAGAACTCATACCAGACAATCCTAGAATAGTTCACTGAAAGTTTAACAACTGTCAAAGGGGAATTGGGATGGCAACTCTTATACACAGGCTTGGCCTTGCATTTCACAGTGACAGCCTGGCATATTGCATTTTACTTGGTTACCATTAAAGACAGGTATACGACTTGGTTTACAGTAAGGAATGCAGTACCATCCAGACGATATGTGTGATGACTTGGAATTATATCAAAAGTAAGCATCATATATATTTTTCTTGAAAAAGAGAACTTTTTGTCACTGAAAGGATGACACCAGCATAATTTCCTGCACTCACCAAGGCAACATGTCTAGGCCAGATTCAGCACTAAGATGTTCTTACGTCCTTAAAAGTGGAATGACAATCTTACAGGCATTTTGTACATGAATGCTCAAGCACAGTTCACTGAAAGTTACACAAAGAGCTGTCAAATAGGGATATTCAGAGACTGTTCATTATACACAGATATGAACTGACTGTCATAGTCACAGTCTCCACTATACCGATATGTAATAGCAGGCAGGATTTCTGTTTAAGATGGAGAAAGCAATACTTATCCATAACGCATCTGTACTGAGTTATTACATCAAAACTAAAAATAAAATGCCTATTTCTCCAGGAAAAGGAAATCTTTCTTGCTGGAAATATGCTACCAGGAGGCTTTTCCCATGTATCAATCATGCCAACATTATGAGGCCAATTCAGCTATAAAGTGCATTAACATCCATTGGGCAGAATGGCACTCTGCAAATACATTTTGTGCCAGAATGGCCAGGCATCATTTCTTGAAATCTTTACTATTAACACTACAAGGGTTCTCATCTATGGATTGGTTTTATAAATATTTCACAGTCACAGATTACCATGCTGCATTTTACTCAGCATTCATCAGAAGTGGATATATATGACGTCTTTTAAGGGTGCAGAATGCAGTATATGTTCAGAATATATCTGTAATGAGTTATCATTGCATAAGAAATTAAAACCATAATATATTTCTCTTGAGCAGGGAAGTTATAAGTCACTAAATTTATGATTACAACACCCCCCAAAACTGTACAATTATATCCAAAGATACATGTCTTTATATCCATAATGACCAGCTAACTGTCTTTATAACTCAGTGTCAAACATAATTTTTTAGAAAACTGTTAAAACCTCTCAGATGATTCCACAAATGTTATCCTAGCGTGGTAGGCACCTATAGCAGCCTGTACAAAGCAATAGCACAACTCTGTTTTTGTCATTCAGTTTATAAAAATGCATATGAAGATGGAATCGTATTCTCTGCCTAACAAATTCAATAAATATTACAATCATATCTTGGGACATAAGTATTATAATATTACCAATTTATTGGAAAAAGCTTTAGAAGGGACGTGATGATTAGTGATCAGCAGTATGGTTTCATGCCAGGAAAGAGCACTACAGATGCAATCTTTGCTCTGAGAGTGTTAATGGAGAAGTACAGAGACTGTCGGAAGGAGTTGCATTGTGTTTTTGTAGACTTAGAGAAAGCATATGACAGGGTGCCTAGAGAGGAGTTGTGGTATTGTATGAGGAAGTCAGTAGTGTCAGAAAAGTATGTAAGAGTGGTACAGGATATGTACGAGGGTAGTGTGACAGCGGTGAGGTCTGCGGTGGGAGTGACGGATGCGTTTAAGGTGGAGGTGGGGTTACGTCAAGGATCAGCTCTGAGCCCTTTCTTATTTGCAATGGTGATGGACAGGTTGACAGACGAGATCAGACAGGAGTCCCCGTGGACTATGATGTTTGCAGATGACATTGTGATCTGCAGTGAGAGTAGGGAACAGGTGGAGGAGACCCTGGAGAGACGGAGATATGCTCTAGAGAGAAGAGGAATGAAGGTTAGCAGGACTAAGACAGAATATATGTGTGTGAATGAGAGGGAGGATAGAGGAATGGTAAGGATGCAAGGAGTAGAGGTGGCGAAGGTGGATGAGTTTAAATGCTTGGGGTCAATAGTTCAGAGTAACGGTGAGTGTGGAAGAGAGGTGAAGAAGAGAGTACAGGCAGGATGGAGTGGGTGGAGAAGAGTGTCAGGAGTTATTTGTGACAGACGAATACCTGTAAGAGTGAAAGGGAAGGTCTACAAGAGGGTAGTGAGACCAGCTATGTTATATGGGTTGGAGACAGTGGCATTGACAAAAAGGCAGGAGTTTGAGCTGGATGTGGCAGAATTAAAGATGTTAAGATTTGCACTGGGTGTGACGAGGGTGGACAGGATTAGGAATAAGTATATTAGAGGGTCAGCCCAGGTTGGAAGGTTTGGAGACAAAGCCAGAGAGGCACGATTATGTTGGTTTGGACATGTGCTGAGGAGGGATGCTGAGTATATTGAGAGAAAGATGCTAAGGATAAAGCTACCAGGTAACAGGAAAAGAGGAAGGCCTAAGATAAGGTTTATGGATGTGGTGAGAGAGGACATGCAGGTGGTTGGTGTGACAGAGCAAGATGCAGAGGACAGGAAGAAATGGAAACAGGTGCTCTGCTGTGGCGACCCCTAACGGGAACAGCTGAAAGAAGATGATGATTGGAAAAAGCTTTGCTGTCTGCCATTTCCATTATTAGAGAGGGGAAAAAGTAACTACAAAATAAAAAAGTGTATGTGTTTGAGAGAGAGTATATGTCACTTGATCTAAATAGCACTTTCACTGAATCACAAATCACTTACAAAAGTGAATGCAAAAGCATTTCACTGAAAACAAGCATCACTGAATCAAATTTCATACACAGCAACTACATCTCCAACAAAATGTTTTTGCAAGGGGCAAGCCACTCTGCCCTTCCTATTTGGGGGACTTTGCTCATCACACACCTTTATTAAAATATACTAACTCCACAGTCGCACAACCGCAGAAAACAAAAGATATCTCACACAATAGGTTCATAGGGGACTTGAATTATTGTTGGCACACAAACATCTACAGATGGAGTTGTAACACTTTGTTTTCATACAAATGGCATTCTAAACTAATTTACCATGGAATTCCTATTATCTTAATATCCAAAACTGCATAGGCAGTGATGTTATGTAGCCTTATATAGGTTCTATGAATTATGATTCAATGAAATGCTCTTTTAGAAAAAAAGTGTATTCAGTGAATTTTTTCACTGACTTCTGATTTAGTGAAATGCAAATAAATCACACGAATTTTATCCCATAAATATAAATGGGTTAAAACTGAAATGTTGAATTTCACTAATTCGATGTGTCAATATATGTAAATCATTAAATATAAACTAAAAATACCTAACAAAGAAAAAAAGAAAAGAAAAGAAAACATAATAAAACAGTTGTTTTGCAAGAGAGGCAAGTCCCACTAAACCTCCCACACCCATGCTAAATAAATATGCTAAATGCATGGGTCTGGCTCCAAAAGACTTTTGGAATCTGGCCCCTGGTGTAAGCCTGAGTAAGTAAAGTCTTTTGGAACTAGGGCAGACTTACACTTTTGGAATCTAGCCCCATGACTGCACAAGGAGGAAAAAAGGAAAAACTCCTTATCCCACCACTAGCAAGCTTGCATTAATACCTAACTTAGCTGGTATGCAGATCACACATGCGCACACACATTCAAACATACACAAACATTCACACACACAGAAAAAAACAGAAATACAGACGGTTGATATGCTGCATACATTGATCAAATACATTTGAACTTACACAAAATGAAGTAATTATTAACCATCTGTGTTTGGATTAAATAAATGATGTCTGCATGTGCACGGGCATGGGGGGGGGTGCACACACACACACACACACACACACACACACACACACACACACACACACACACACACACACACACACACACACACACACACACACACACACTAAGCCTTCCTAATATTTTTACCTCTTGGTATTGCACTGCTTCAGGGTAAACTATATGATTACACTAACATGCTATTGACTGTCTGCATTTTTGCTACACCTGTGTTTTCTCCCTACGCCTCCACTGAAGGTGGGCTCTAGGCCAGTTGGACTATTTCCATCTTTAAAAAACAAAAACAAAATCAAGTAAATAAATGAACAAATAATTTTTTGGTTCCCTTACTACTGATGCAAACAGACCAGTTTTGCTTCCTTTTCAAAAGGACCAATGTAGAACAACTGCTGGTCAAGAAAGAACTTGGCTTGAACTACTATTCATTTTCATGCATAAAAAATCTTTTACTGCTACAACATAAATAATAAAACAACAACCGAAACAAATTATGCTTACTACTGCATTTATAACCAACTAATCCATGCTGTACACCTTTAAAATGATAAATATTTCTGTTATTTAAAATGTAATTTTGTTTACTATAATCTAAAGGTTTTGTTTAATCATTCCAGCTGTCTAAGATCACTGTTCTGTCTGGCTTGAAACAAAAGCACAAAAATGGGTGTTGTGGCGACAAAGTATTACAAAGCAGATTTGTCTGACATCACTACTCCACAACAGTTTCCTCATGCCAGGCATAATAGCACCTTCCAACAATCCTGCAGGATGAGACAATGATGCCTACCTTTTCACAGAATAAATACCGAGATGTCTAATCCAAACAGAAGCACTAACTATACTGTCAAAATTAGAAGGCAGAGAAAACAAAGTATGCATTTTAAGTATCTGTGAAGGATGTTACTACCTAGCTGTGCGTTATTCAAATCTGTACAGGTAGGAAAAGTATCAAACAGCATAAAAGTACATCTGAGTTGCTAACACAAGACCAAGGATCATGACAAAGACATACTTTAAGGAGACAGAGAGTAATAAAATCAAGACCATATATGAAAAGGTAAATTCAGATAAATTCTCTCTCTCTCTTCTTTTTAACTTCATACTAGACTCAAGCATTGTAGAGCGACAATTTTATTCAAGGCATTTCTTAGGTGTCACATTGAAAGGGTCTTTCAAATCTGCAGTATTACCATCCTGGAAGACTCGTTCCACGTTCAGTCCGTACGTGGCACAGGTTTCGTAGTAAGTGCATCGCTTCAAATCATTGGACAGCTTTCTGGCCCTCGCATCATCAATCACCCTCGGATTACTTGCACTGATTGCATCTGCAATAAAAACATTAAGAGTGCAGTTTTGTAAACAAGTTTCAACATACAAAGAATGAACAAAATGTGTGTAGTAACGGAGAACTTACCACCTGTGAGGACAGAAAAATAGTAAAAAATGACAGCAAAGGACAAATAGTTCACTTTTTTCTAAGGTATTCCAGATATAGTAATGAAACAGATCATGGCCTAAATCAGCCTTAAAAAAGCAATTTTTAAGTATCACCAGTAAAACACTCACAGTCACTTTCAGTAAATCTCTACCCAAGCTGCTAAAGTAGGGTTTGCAGGCTAAAACACAGAGGAGGGCTACAACCTCACTACTGCGAGATGTCCAGTCTCAACTTAACTAGATGTTCGTAATGATCAAAAAAGATCCTTATTATGTCAGATGCAACAGGCCTGGGGCTTTTCACAGCTTCATTTTGTGTATTTGCATCTGGTCCGAGGCAAGGTATATCAGACAACTCTGTAAAGACCTACACTAGCACCATGTCAATAATATAACCTCCCACGTCTAGGGCATAATCAACTAAAGCGTTACTATAAAAGCAGAATTAATATCTGGTCCAGTACTATTAACAGTATAACAGATGGAAACCTCTCTAATCTTACAACTGATTATCTACTTGAAAATATCTTCCTTGGTTAACAACCTTCTGTAGGGAAACATTGATATGGTTAATTTCTGCTGTCCTGCTTTCCTTAACCATCTATTTTCCATTGGCTTGTTTCCAAAATCTGCCGAATACTTTCAACTTCATTTAAATTGAGTATATAATAAGATGCTATTTTCTGAAGTGACTGCCTTCTGTAAGCTGCAACCCTAATATAGTTGAATATTGCCAATAGTTTACAACACCTGCACATTTTCACTGGACAGTATACCCAACTAAATGATTCTCTGCAGAGATGCTGTGTGGCATAGCTATTTTATGAAAGAATGTTATGCCCGATCAGTTCATCTTCTGTTAAGATTTTCTTCATTTAAATGGTTTCCTTTTGTTGCACAAAAGCATCATTCTCAGAATGTTGTTCTTCAACTAAGTTTTGAAAGACAGCATTCACAAAGTTTACATTTATTCTTTTCTTAAGCCAGTAACTAATTTAACGGTTTACTATCAGTATTTCGACTCACACTCGGTCGACCGCACTATGTTCGACAACGGAAAGTCGAAAACAGCAATATCGAACTTTAAAAGCAAGCCTAGGAATGGGTTTTAACATGGGTCGAGATAGGGGCGAGGTTTGTAGTTCGGCAATAGCAGTGAACCCCTATCTCGACCCATGTTAAAACCCATTCCTAGGCTTGCTTTTAAAGTTCGAAATTGCTGTGTTCGACTTTCCGTTGTCGAACATACTGCGGTCGATCGAGTGTAAGTCGAAAAAATGACAGTAAATCAATTTAACACTGCTCCACTACCAAGAGCAAACAGCTAAACAGTTCATAAAGTACAAGAATTTGTACCGCTATCCAGTAAGTGTTCAGTGTGGTATACTTCACAAAAGCTGACTTTAATCATAGCAGTTACATTCTCCAGCTTTCAAATTATACATCAGTAATCCTTTCCACACTTGTTATGTAAGCAGTAAAGTACATCTGCTTTGATTTTACTCCCACCTCAAAGCTGAAATAATTATTTCATTTCTATGATTCTAACAGTGCTTGAAGAGTGTTTTCTTTGAATTTCTGCATATGTATGTTTGTAATCTCACAAAGTCTGGTCACTAGATTTTATGATGACACATTCCTAAAAAGAAAACAATGCCTTCATGTTTACTTTGTGTGTGCAATTATGATAGTCCTTTTAAGTACCTCAGAAATAAATGCCACACATGATATGCAACTCATGTTTGTCTATCACACAGGCAAGCAATAGCATGGTTCTGCCAAGAATGCAATGACAGATGAGTACTTTTGGAAATGTATTTAATTACTACTTTATACATTATATTTTTTTTCTTTTGGCCTATTCACGGCAAGTTCTGTAAGACTCTCACTGTATACATACAGCATGCGGCTGAGAAGGAAGTACTGGTCCCACGACAGTCACTCTGGTAGTTGGGAGTTCTGAGATGGACAATTTTCTTGCTCCTCTCTACTGCATGAAGTGTACCGATGCTGAATGGTTACAGATACATCCTTGCAACAAGCTCGTACTCATCATGAGCTTCACTTTTACCTGTGTGTTCTGGACAGCTAGCAATACTGTTATTGTGGAAAAAACTATAGGGTGGACAACCCTACAAAAGGGGAGCGGGCAATCAAGGTGCGCAAGCATGGTTCTGCCAAGAATGCAATGACAGATGAGTACTTTTGGAAATGTATTTAATTACTACTTTATACATTATATTTTTTTTCTTTTGGCCTATTCACGGAAGTTCTGTAAGACTCTCACTGTATACATACAGCATGCGGCTGAGAAGGAAGTACTGGTCCCACGACAGTCACTCTGGTAGTTGGGAGTTCTGAGATGGACAATTTTCTTGCTCCTCTCTACTGCATGAAGTGTACCGATGCTGAATGGTTACAGATACATCCTTGCAACAAGCTCGTACTCATCATGAGCTTCACTTTTACCTGTGTGTTCTGGACAGCTAGCAATACTGTTATTGTGGAAAAAACTATAGGGTGGACAACCCTATAAAAGGGGAGCGGGCAATCAAGGTGCGCAAGCATGGTTCTGCCAAGAATGCAATGACAGATGAGTACTTTTGGAAATGTATTTAATTACTACTTTATACATTATATATTTTTTCTTTTGGCCTATTCACGGCAAGTTCTGTAAGACTCTCACTGTATACATACAGCATGCGGCTGAGAAGGAAGTACTGGTCCCACGACAGTCACTCTGGTAGTTGGGAGTTCTGAGATGGACAATTTTCTTGCTCCTCTCTACTGCATGAAGTGTACCGATGCTGAATGGTTACAGATACATCCTTGCAACAAGCTCGTACTCATCATGAGCTTCACTTTTACCTGTGTGTTCTGGACAGCTAGCAATACTGTTATTGTGGAAAAAACTATAGGGTGGACAACCCTACAAAAGGGGAGCGGGCAATCAAGGTGCGCAAGCCCACCCCACTATATCACATCCCAGCCAACCCTCTGACCAGAATAATAGCTAACATCCCCAAACTAGCAGCTGCTCAAATTAAAGTTGAGGAGCAAAAATAAATAAATAAAAAGAGCTTGCTGCCTGCTACGGTTATTATATGCTCAAGTCACATATTAACCAGTTCCGATACTTTAGTTGTAACTGCAAATGCAGTGTTGACAAACAATGTCAGAAGTGTTCTCCTGCACCACTGGTACTTGCCAATCACATCCCCCGCTAGCATGTGCGCAGGGCAGCCTCTCCCTTTACCCTGCCTTAGTTACAGCTTTGCCTGTCATATCTGGGTCACTTGTCAAACGCTGGCTGTCAGCATTAAAAAGAAAAAAAAAAGATTCCTCCTCACCTAGTCTGGCTCATTTTCCTCCTTGTAAAGAATATGCATGTTTTACTGGGTCACTTCAAGAGCAAAGTGTTTGTACTGCTCCAGTTAAGTGCTGAAGTTAAAGGCAAAGCAGCATAGCCTTCCATAACAAAAACATCTCAATGGTTACTGTGTGACAGCTGCTGGTGGCCATTAATGTAAATGCATCATCTATTTTCTCACCTTTTTGCTGATACCTATAAAACAGAACAATTATACTGCAAACCCACCTTAAGTGTAGACTTTAAAGTAGAGCCTCCATGATATTTTAGCCAGCAGCTTGAGAAGTTAAACTCTTCAAAACCAAAGGGCAACGATCCATGACAGATAAATTAATGCAAAGTCACTGTTAGCCAGTTTTGTCACTGCAGCCGGGATAAGCATTTGCTCCTTAAAAGATCAAAGAATCTACAAATGTTCACAGATGCCTACAGTTTTGCCTTACACATGGAGACCCTTGGAAGGGTCTTTGACATGGGAACAGATGCACTATTAGATAATTTTAGTTTTCACTATGCCCAGCCAATCCACTGGTTCGATCTTGGCCTGTGCTGCCAGCACACTTGTTTTGGGAATGGACACAGGGAGGGCAGCCATGACTAAAGGTATGAATGAAAAGGAAATGCAGAGCACTAATGACAGCCTTCCTTCCATGGGGTGGGGTGATGGGAGGTTTACATCAATATAACAGGAACACACCTAATAAGCAGCAGAACTCACCACGTTTTATTATCCATTGGTTTGCACGTATGAATTGAAGTCTTTGGTGGAACTGTCAGTAGCTCAGCAAGCAGCACAATCACCTTTGATGCTTCTAACCCCACTCAGGTGTCCTTAAATCCTTCAAATATCCTGCTAGATTAACACGGGTTCCTATTACATAATCGAACTTCCAGAAGGTTGAACACCAGAAGTTCAAACCTGGAAGTTCGAAAGTTGAAAATGTCAAAGCCGCGGAAGTCCAAATTCTTTCCCAGGGAAAGAATTCGGTTGGATGTTTCTGCGGCTTCAACATTTTCTCCACTGTGGTGCGAAAGTTACAGAACGGGTTAAGGTAAGTGTGCGATTGTGACGGACGCTGGGGTTAGGGTGCGGATAAGGTAAGTGTGCGATAGTGACGGACGTTAGGGTTAGGGTGCGGGTAAGGTAAGTGTGCGGTAGTGACGGACCTTAGGGTTAGGGTTTGGGTTAAGGTTAGTGCATAGATAGTTGTGTACGTAAGGTTTAGTGTAGGTTTATAAGGTTTTTGGTGTGCTTGTGTTGTGTGTGTGTTTTTCGGAACAGCGAACCTGGGAAAACAATTTGTTGTTCTGATGTTTTGATGTTATCACATTTTGATCTTCCAAGTTCGAACATCTGGTGTAATAGGAACCCGATTAACACAACCCTCCTTATATTTGCCTACAGTCTGATCTGAGGTCACCTGTGTCGCCATTTTCAAGCCATGAAAGACACAGTCCTATTTGACTCCCTCTTTCTTTAAAAAACAGTGGCTTTACAAACACATGAACTAGTAAAGTAAATCTACAGCAACAACCAATAAACAAGACTCAGTGGAAAGAGAGATTCCCAACTGGACATTTTGTCAAATTACTACTTTGACTAAATTTAAGACCAGTCTTCATGACTGGATGGACAGACACACATTTACACCAGGATTGTCAAGTACAGCCCTGCTTGATTTGGGAGGTGAGCACTATTAAGTGCTTGAAAAGGGAGACATGAACTTTTAGGTGCATCTGTTTATGGTTAGGCATGTTATGGTCCTTGTGATAGTTTGCCTAGTATTGATCCTGTGAAGTTGGATTACAAAACTTCCTTCCCCAGTTTAGGTGGGACAAATTTCTCTTCTCTCACTCTCAAGAAACTTTACAAACACAGTGCATGTTAAGTTTTGCACTTTACTCCTCACAAAGTTCCTTAATATTTTTGGTGAAAACTTCCAAATGTCAAGGCATTAATGAATGGGCTAAAGCCAACAGCAGCAGGTAA